>NW_027187360.1:8252686-8314911 GCF_028583685.1 Petaurus breviceps papuanus | reverse complement strand
CCAAGTCTCTTCTATAAAATTCAGGAATGGAGTAAGGAGGAGTGTCCCTTTGTCCATTCAGTCTTAGTCACCTTTTTTTTTTAACATGATCATAATATACTCCATTATCCGACATACTCCATTCTTCTGGGTCTGCTTTTTTTTTTTTACTTTTCATTATTTTATAAAGGTCTCTCCACATATCTTTGCATGCCTCAATCTTGTCAGCCTTAATTGCATGTGAGTATTGCATTTCATTAATGAACCACAGTTTCTTGAGCCATTCCCCATCATGGGGTTTTTAGAGTTAGAAGGGCACTTAAGATAGATCATGTAGGGGTCAATCCCCTCATTTTACAGATGAAGAAGCTGGGCATTCTCCATTTCTTCATCTTTAAAATTATGGAGTTGGGCTAGATGATCTCTATGGTCTCATTCCAGTGCAGACCTTTTATGATTCTATCATAAAGATGATCGTAAAGTTTCTTTTTAGTTCTGTGATTCTATAAGATGTCTCTGTGTGAAGCTAAAATCATAGAGGGCTTTTTAACTGCTGCTGAAGATGTTACTGTGAAAAATAAATAAATAACCACTCACTCCCCTGAGAAAACTGATTTCACACTCTAATATAGTTAGGAAAGAGGGCTGAAATAAAGCTAGCAAAAGGAAAAGTTCCTTTCTCTTTGTTTCATCACTAAATCAAGAGGTCCCTTCTGAACCTTCACAGTGTGACAATCCCTGTGCTAAATGCTGGGGAGGAGACAAAAAATTAATATTTGGTTCTGGCTCTCCAGGAACTCCCAGTATTGTTGGGAGATAAGACACACCCATCTGAGGACAGCAAAGACTTCAGGGCTATAGACCTTTAGACAAGGGAAAACCCAGACTAGTCAAGGTAAGCTTCAGAAAGAGCATAAACCGTGAAGTAGGCCTGGAATGATGAGTAGAATTTGAGTAGAACGAGGAATGATTAGAAGGAAACATTGCCAGAGTGGGGTTGGGGGGGAGGGGATAATGGACATGAGTAAAGAAATATGTTCTTTTCCTGGCTCTTCTTACTTCATTTTGCATCTAGGCATGTAAGACTTTCCGTGTTTCTCTGTATTCATCATGCTTATCATTTCTTATACCACAGTAATATTTCATTTTGTTAATGCACCACAATATGTAGCCTTTTCCCAATTGATAAGTATTTGTTTTGTTTCCAGTTCTTTTCTACCACAAAAAGTGATGCTATAAATATTTTGGTGTAAATGGATCCTCCCTTTCTTTTTTTCAGTGACTTGATCAGGGTACATACTTAGCAGCAGGATTTCAAAGTCAAAGGGTGTGGACATTTTGGCCACTTTATTTGCATAATTCTAAATTACTTTCCAGAATGGTTGTACTAATTCATAGCTCCACTAACAATTCATTAGAGTGCCTGTCTTTCTCTAACTCAACAAGCCCTAACTATCCCCATCTTTTGTCATTTTTCCCCCAATTTGCTAGCTGAGGGGTGAAACATATTTGCCTTTCTCTTATTGTTAGTAATTCAGAGCATCCTTTCATATGACTGTTAATAGTTTTCAATTCTTCTTTGGAGAACTGTTTGTACATAGCCTTTGATCATTTTCATGTGTATAAACTGGCTTGGATTTAAAATTGAGACAGACATGGGAGATGAGGCAGGGGAAGGGGAGGAGAGAGGAGGAAAGGAGATGGGAATTAGGGAAAGAGAGAAAGAAAGACAGACAGACAAAGGAAGGGAGGACAGTGTTGCATAGTGAATAGAGATCTAACTTTGAAACCAGGAAGACCAATTTTCAAGTCTTGTTTTGAAATATATTGCCTGTGGAATCCTGGGCAAAGTCAATTTTAAGTGCTCTGGCTAACTATTCTCTAAAACTATAGGGTGCAGTTTGCTAACCTGCATTTGTAGAGGAATTCCTCTCACCTGGGAGTTCTCTATACTAATGAAATCACAGGTCAGGTTTTTATCCTTTATTCTTTTTTAAAGCAATTGGGGCTAAGTAACTTGCTTAAGGTTACATGGCCAGTTATTTCTGGGTGTGGTGCTAAGTATCTGAGCGCAGATTCGATCCCAGGTCATCCCAACTCTGGGGCCGGTGCTCTTACTCACTGTGCTACCTGGCCGCCCCTAGGTTTTTATCCTTTAAAAAAAAAAAAAGATGAATGCTACTAACCTAAGGAAAGGAATTTTTGTTATTCAAGTCTATGCAGCTATAATACAAAAAGAAGTGAGCTGGCAATTATCTGGTTAATTTAGCCCACAGAAGCAGTCACACTGGATGACTCAGATTCCAAAGACAGGAAGTTACAGAAGCACAGGACCTCATTTGTCATGGCTTACTGAACTCTCTCAACCTGTTAGTGACATGGGAGAACAAACTCACAGCCCAGCCTCTGCCCTACAGGCTTATTTTCTAAGAATGGCCTATCCCTAAGAGAAGGATCAGAGATTTTCTGTACATGTTTCAGTAGCAGCAAGAGATAGAGAGCTCGAAGAGCAGTGAGTGCTCTAGGGACAAAGAAAATTCTGTTTCCAACTGGACCTTAACAATCATTAGATGATCATCAAACTCTTTTATAGATAAGGAAACCGATACCCAGAGAAGGACAGTGACTTGCCCAGAGTCACACAACTAGGTCAGGGCAATTAGGACAGGAGAGACTGGATTTACAAGCACACTGATTGTAGGTAACTCTTTCTGCTACACCCTTGTTCTACAATGTGACACAATTTCCCATCCAAATGAAGGATCTTCTTTTCTCTCTGCCCAGGAAACTGAAAATAGGAATCAATTATTGATCTAAGTGTTCCCATATTTTAAATACTGTTTGAGTTTGTTCTGTGGAAGTGCTTGAGAGTATCTATAAACACATAGAGCCCATTGCTACAATCTTCAGTGCATCTTTAAACTGGGAAAGGTAGAATAAACATAATAAAGAGAGGATTAAAGACCAAGTCAGGTATGGAGAAAGTAACAGAGCACCTAGAGAAATCCCAGGAGATTGAAGGCTATAGCCTTGGGAATTAGATGTCAAGCCCCAACCAAATTCTAGATGATATTATTAAGCAAATAGTTTGTAAGGATAGAATAGGAAGCAAGAAACAGGAATTTAATCAGCATGAGTTTGTGGTCATATCACATGAATTTTATGCCATTTTTTGATGGGCCCACTAGACTAGTTGCTAAGAATAGTATGGTCATAGTGTAGAGTATCTTGTTTTTCATCAGGGCTCTTAACAAAGTCTTTCATGAAGCCTCTGAGAAGAAAATGAAGAAATATGCCTTAGATGACAGTACAGATGGGTAGATTCTTAGCTGGTTAAATTTCTCTTCTTTTATACTTGGATACTCCCCTTAACTAAAGATTTCAGCTACTACTGCAGTGAATGGTGCTAGTGAGGTTCATTGGATCAGATCTTCTAAAAGTGATCTTTTTAATGAGGGTCTATTAGATTTTAGGATTTTATGCTCTCTGAAGGCAGGTATTGTGTCAAATTTAATCTTTATGTCTCCCTCTATAGCCAATACAGTGCTAAACATATATATATATTAGTTCTTAACAGATATTTATTGAAATTTGTTTTTGAAATGGACTCCAACTTGGTGACTTAATTGTCAACATTTGTAGTAGCTACTCCCAAAATTATGTGAAAAATCAGGATAACTGAAACAAAGGAGTTTTTTTTAATGCTTCATTTAAACTATAAACTTAAACATTGACACAACCAAGTCTGTTTTGTAACTATTTCCATTTAAATTAATTAATTTCATCATTTAAAGTAGCATAACAAATTTTTATTTACTTCTTCAAAGTCCTCATCAGGAATATTTGTACATTCATTTTTATTCCCTTTCCTTATATGGTCCTAGTCAGTGTGTATTTCATTCTTCTGGGTCTAGGTTTTCTTTTTGTTTATTTTGTTTTGCTTTGCTTTTCATGATTTAATAGAAGTCTTTCCAGATTTTTTTGTTTTCCTCATACTTGTCAATCTCAAGTGCATCATAGCATTCCATTAATTTAATCTCTATGATTGACTTAACAATTCTGAATCATAGGAACTTTTTAGTTCAGTTGGAACTTAATAATTTTTAATATGATTTTACAGATAAGGAAATTGAGAGTCAGGGATGTTGTGACTTATTCAGGGTAATGTAGGTAGTAACTATTAGAGCCCAGATGGAAACCTAGGTTTTCTAATACCAAATCCAGTGTTCATTCTACTATACAATGCTACCCCCTGGAACTAGCACAAGAACGAAAATAAAGGGCTATTGTTAAGAATGTATATTTCTATTCCTCCCCACCCACCACCGTAACCAAGATTATAGCTTCCTATGCACTACAATGAACATTCAATGGGTAGCCACTTTGCAGACCCAGAAAACAAAACAACAACAACAAAAAAAAAGGCAAAATTTTGTCTATTCCACCATAATGTATAACAATGACAGGGAAAAGCATCTGAAAACCTGCCATGCCACTGACAGGGTGAGGAGTTTGGTCAGCCAAGAGAGTCCTTTACTTGATGCCAATAGTGTCCATTTCCAAGTACTTGTCATGTCGGGTTGAGAAAGTCTGACTTTTATAGTGTGGTTTTTTCATTGGCTTATCTATACAACAAACCCCTCAGGAACACAAGAGATACAGTGTGATATACCCCTCTCTTCCCCCCCAAAAAAAATAGCCTTAAAAGACTTGAGCTACCATCAAATTAATCTAAAATGCACTATAATTTCCTGACAGTCAAAGGCTTCCTCAAAGTAATCATTCTTGTCAGTGACATTTTGTGGCCACAGGAGTTCCAAGGACATGGGGAAGGAAAAACAGTACTACTAAGTGCTCCAGGCAGGAGAATCATAGAGTCATAGATGCCAATGACTCAAAGGGACCTTTAGGGTCACCATGTCCAATCCCTCCATCGTCCACAGTATAAAACAAGTCTAGAGCAATAAAGTGGCTTACCCAAGATAATGCATACATTCATAGGACTTCAGAATTCAGTAAGATCTTAGACATCGATTCATCTGACACGTTCCCCCCCTCCATGTTATATATGAGAAAATTAAGATCCATAGAGGTAAAAGTGACCAAGGCTATGTAACTAGTCAGTGGCAGAGTTGAGAATAAACCTAGAGTTCCTGACCTTCCAGATCCCAATATTATTTCCACCAACCAATGCTGCCTCCAATAATACTTGGTCAACAGAATGGTCAATGGGAATGGATTCTCAATTACCTACCAGTTGAAAATATTTAATGTCCTTAGAGTTATAGTGTTTGTCTCTACCCACCTCCAAGAATTTCATTCAACAATTGCTTACTGAATTCCTACCTAATAAATGTGTCTAGCACCATGCTGGGTGCTGAAAGAATTATAAGAAACATATACGACAGAATATCCTTTTAAGGAGCAAACACAGGATAAGACATATATACATATATGTGTGTGTATATACCCCAACATTCTAAAATCCATGAGGTATTGGAGCATTAAGGATGTTTGAGGTGGGATTGAATTCGATGAGGACAATGTAAAGTCAGGAATGAAGATATGTAATTGGTAGGACTTGATCTGCACTTGGAAGGACTGGTGAGATATGATAAGCATAGCATATATAGGGAAGAACATGAGCCACAGTACACAAGCAAGAAAGGTAGGTCAGGAAGAGATAGATCACATAGTAGTAGAGTGTGGAGACTGGGGTGGTTGATATAAGGGTACATATTGTAGACTAGATTGCCAATCCAGTCTATTATTTCATGGAACAAAGACATTCCCCTACACTCAAATGATCTAAATACAGGGTGCTCCAGTGGCATGTAGACTGATTTGTGGTAAATACATAAAAGGAATCAGTATATATGGGCCTTTCAGTTTTGCTTCTGATTCTGAGAGGAGAAGCAGCATGTCTCATAGTCCTAGGAAACAGTCCTAGTCCAGAACTACAGACTGATTCTGAATGGCTCACGAGGGATTGAAAGAATCTATCAAATAAAACAACCTTACCCTAGCACTGTTGTATATCCAGGAGGACAAAGGGAGGCTTTTACAAAAGCACCAATAGAAGATAAGGAAGATTCCAAGCACCTTTAAAGTCTAGAGTCTCCTAGATAAGTATACACACAGCAGTTTCTTTGGTGACCGGGGTTGCGCCAATGGATCTATCGATTATTTTACTTGTATCTGTCTATATGTCTGATGTCCTGCCTCTGAGGCAAGGGGACCTAGTCTAAGCAGGATGCATCAAGTATTGCCAGATAAATTTGGATGGGAAAAGAAGAGGAATTTTATGGATGTTGAAATGGACCTTTCTTATTCTGATAGGCAAAAGAGGGCTGTTGTACATTAGAAAGATTACTCTAATGGCACTGTGCAGGATGAATGGGAAGTAGATAAAATAGATAATGATAAGGAGGAACTAATTAGGAAGCTGTTGGCTATGAGAAGGTTAAAATATGGAGCAGAAATGGAAACAAAACATTCTTAAAGAATTATCAATAGGCATGGGTGACAAATTGAACATATAGAATGGAGAAGTCTTCAAAGATGGTTCCTTGATTTTGAAATTTGGTGAGAATGGTTGTGTGCCATTAACTGGAATAAGGAACTTTGAAAGTAAAGTTGCCTAAGAAGTGATTCTTTGGAGATATGTCAAAATTCTATCCAGGGTGATTATTTCACTCAACTTTTCCCACTCAGCCATAACCCCAATCCAACCACTCTCATTGAATCTTTTTTTTTTTATCTTCCCTTCAGTCAATTAAAGAGGATACAGTTCCCAAAGGTGCAGAGGAAAATGTAAGTTAAATTTAAAATGATTGAATCATTCCAATTTCATCCTTGACCTTTTTGGTCCACTGGGTGTCATCCTCTGGGGTCCTTTGTAGTTGCATGAAGTGGATATGAATTATGGTAGGTTCTTTCGTCCTTTCAAAATGATCATTGGTAACCATGAGAATGCAGAGGCTTTGATTAAAAATGTAATCCTCATTACAAGTAATTGGTGCTATGGTAAGACCACATGTTGCCAGTGCACCTGCCAGGCAAATGGTTGTACACACCTGTAATACCCACTATCAGGGGGCTGAAACTGGTAGATTGCTTGAGCTCAGGAGTTCTGAGCTGCAGTACGGCTAAAGCCCATTGTTTTTCTGCACTAAGTACTATACCAATATGGTTAGCATCTAGGAGCAGGAAACCACTGGGCTGTTTAAAGAGGGGCAAACCAGCCTAGGTCAAAAATGGAACAGATCAAAGCTACCATGCCAATCAATAGTAGGACAGGCCATGAATGGCTACTGCATTTATAACCTTTGCAAGATAAGAACACCTAGTCTAAAAAAAAAAGGGGGATTACATATGCCTCAGTTTCTTCACAGAATTCGATTCGTTATTATTCAGGGACTTAAAGAACCTACCAAATAAAACAACATTGCCCATTCTTATCTCTGGGGACATCCATATGCTTCTCTGTTTTTCTCTATCATTCTTGTTCATTCACTCTCTCTTAAGTACCAACCCAGATCATGTCTTAAATTTTAACAGCACCAATCATACAGGGGCATGAGGCATGAGAATATCTGTAAACAGCTCACACCAAAAGATTTCCTTGGTGCCAAGCTCAGGCTGAAAGTTTGGGGTTACTTGAATTTCACCTTGATGCAGACCTGTTGACTCCATTACTTCTTTGGCTATTTGTCCAGAGTGGGAGAGGTAGTCAATATTTCCAAGAAGGGTAAATTGATGCCCAGGGGAGAACAACTCAATTCCAAATCTCAGAAGCCTTTCACTTTCCAATAAAGCATACCAAGAGAGATAAATAAGCTGGCCATGTGATTCAGTATAGTGGCATTCTCTTGAAAGAAGAACGCCTCCTCACCCCCACCCCAAATATTTTATAATTGGTGCTGATTAAATTCACAGCTGTTCTTGGAATGAAGCAATCACTGTTCATTTTGGCAAAAGGGGAATACTAGAAATTCATCTTTCTCTGGCTCTTTCTGAGGACTCCCCTAATACCTGACGTAGGGCTGTTATTTTTCAAGTCTAGTCAGTGTTAATGGACCTGAATCCAAACATCTTCCAGAAATGCTGTTTCCAGAGTAAAAGAGATAAGAACAGGTGTCTCTTCTTATGAAGTGTTATGAGAAGGAAAAACATTTCAACTTTTTCCTTTCATGACATTGGGTTGTGCAATGAAGCCAATAGAGCTCTTCAATCCCCAATTTCTTAGTATCCTCCTGTATATTTTCCAGGAATCCAAAATCTCTAGTTATTTCAGTCACCTGGAAGCAGGAATTCAATGCATCTTCTTGACCATGAACTTTAAATTAAATGGTGAATTAAAGCCAGAACTCCAGTTGGCAATGCACATTCTCACAGAAGCGACCTCTCATTTGAGGAGAAATATCTCTTTTGGATGTTGTGGAAGGAACATTTTGTCCACTGGGGCTCTCAGGATAACTTTTAAGTCTGGTTTCCAGAGCTCTGACAGAAGGCATTTCATATTCTAGAGTGAGGGTTTGTTTGGATTTTTTTTAATGTGAATTGAATGTGAAGTCATCTTTGTGGCTTGCAAAGTATAAATAACACAAAATGTACAAAAGCTTACAAAGGGTAAGGAAAGATGCAAGGTGGTTTTGAAAGGAAAAGAAAAAATTCAGCACAAAGGCAACCTTTTCCTCCCTATCCCACAAGATTTCTGCTGGCTTGGCTTTGAGCACAGCATTTCTATTTTTAAAGTCTTGAAATGTCTTTTTCCTAAAGATAATGACATGCCTCTTGGATGAAGCCAGTATAAAAGCATGTGTTTTCACTGTGTTATGAAAAGCTGCTCCCCAACAAAGTCATAAACAAGTAAAAAGGAGAGAATCCTTGGAGGTGGAGGACTGGGAGAGGAGCCTAGCTCAGCTACATGCTGGTCATGTGACTTGGACAAATCATTATTTTAACCTCTTTGGTTCTTGGTTTCCTCATCTGAAAAGTTTCCTCATCTGAAAAAGAAGGCATTGGACTAGATCACAGAGGTAGTATCAAAGGTAGAATTGGAACCCAGATCCTCTATAGAACAAAGGTTCTATTGTTGTATGTCATAGACCCCTTTGGTGGTCTGGGGAAGCCTATGCACTCCTCAAAACATACATAAAACAAAATACATAGGATTACAAAGGAAATCAAATTATGTCGAAATATAGCTATCAAAATTTTAAAAAGCAAAGTTCATGGACCCTAGATTCAGAACCCCTACCTGAGCACATAATAATCTCACAGTGGATAGAATTCTGAACTAGGAGTCAGGAAGACATGAATCCAAATCCTGTTTACTGATTGTATGACTTTGGAAATCATTGACCTCCTCTGAAACCCTTAATTTCATCTTCTCTAATATGGAGATCATAGTGCCTCATGTGTCCCATAATGCCCCAAATCACCATATACATTATATACATACCATGTATATAATATGTATGTGTATACATATATACTATATATAATACCACCATAAACAATATATATCTATATTATATAATCATTTATCTCAAAGGGTGTTTATGACCATTAAGCAAGCAAGTTACAGAAAATGTTTTGTAAATCTACAAGCTCTCTTTATATATGTATATGTGTGTGTGTGTGTATATATATATATATATATATGTATATATATATATGATCAGCTATGGCTATTACTAAGGCCCCTTTGAGCTCTGAATTCTGTGATTCCTTCCAAGGGAGTCATATCTTTACAGTTGCTTTGGAGTCCCTATATAGAGGATGAACATGAAATGGAATTTGCCTTCTTACCACTTTATCTTCTCCTACCCTTGACCTAGGCTAGGAGATAGAAATAGATAAAGCATTTATTAAATATTTACTATGTGTCAGGCACTATTCTAACATATTCACCGATGTTTAAATTGTTTTCAAAACACTAGGCGGCTCCAGACCTGATTGTTGAGAAGCACCATGATATAATCAAAGGAACACCCAGCTAGGAGTCAGAAGATATGATTCTAATCCTGGCTCTGTCATTAAAATTTAGAACCCAAAGGGACATTTTAGGGATCATCTGGTCTAACCCCTTCATTTACAGATAAGGAAACCAAGGCCCAGAGAGACAAAGTGATTTGCCAGGGGACATAGGTCAGTGCCATAAAAGACAGGTTTGGAATTTGAACCCAGGTCTTCTAACTTTAAATCTGGCATGCTTTCCACTTTATAACACTGTATTTCCTTGCCTATGTTTTGTTTAACTAGTTTTGTGACCTTGGGAAAATCACCTAACCCCTCTGGGCCTGTTTCCCAACTTTCAAGTGAAGGAGATGGGTGAGATAATCTCTAAGGCTCCCTCCACTCATTCTTTGGTCCTAAACTAATAAGAGACCATACACAAGACAATGGAAAAAAGTTCTCGTGCAAATTTCACCTTTCATGATTCTGTAAACAGAATTTTTCAACAAATAATATCAAAAATCCGCCTCTATAGAAACAAATTGACAGAGAGAGGTCCTGAAGTATCCATTGTTCCATTAGTGCTTTCTGTAATTTGGCTGTTGACAATGGAAATGGTTTTAGAACAGGGAATGTGTAGACACAGCCCTAAGGAGAAGAATCATTCATAATACATGAAACATGTTGGACAAATGAAAAAATTACTATCTTGAAATAAACTGGGCATAATTACACCTAAATTTTAAGTTCATAAACATTAACATTTGTATGTTTCTTGTCCTTTTTTAGTAATCTGAGAATGAGCAAATCTCTCATACCAAAGCACTTTATTCTATGCATAGGTATGCCTTGTTTTGCCAAACCCAATATAGAGAAATTTAAACAAAAACTATATAAATTGGGGTGATTACCCTTTAAAGGGTGGTGTTTTGTTTACTAAGATTTCTTTAGATAAGTTCTAGTGAGTTTTAGGAGACCTATCAATTGAAATAAAGTCTACCTACCTCATATGAAGTAAAGAACTCAGCATTTTAAACATCTCCTAGTACTTTTCAAGTAAAATCTGACTTCTTAGAGTACAGATAGACCTGGTACTTCCTGCTAGAAATCCACTACTGGTCCTTACTCCAGTAATTTCCCATTACTGAAAGAAACAAAAAACTGATACCTACTGCAGTGGGCTATGGGTGCAATTCATTTGGACCACCGCTCAAACAGTCAGAGTCCCAGACATAATCCCTGAAGAACAAACACAGAATGGCAGTTAAAGCCCTACTTTACTAAACCAATATGACAACTAAAAGAATGAACGATTCCTTTCACTGAAACATGCAATAGTTTAAACTTCCCCCTCATCCTTCCCCTTACAATTTGCCTACACAAACTCAGTTTGCCTTATCTGTGTATATATAGGTTATAAGCATGTTTTAACAGAATAATAAAAATCAAATAAAATTTTAAAAGAGAGACAAAAAAAAAACCCTATTCTACTGTGAATGAATTTCTATAAAGCCTCTTTCTGATTCAAAGTATTTGAACCAAACCTCTAGAAATATGTCTGATGCAAACCTCTGGACAAGAAAATAGAACCTTTTTCAAAATGCAAATGAAGTTCATTTTAATGTATCCTATATAGCCAGTCAAGTTTCATGTGTGTGTTATATGCTTCCCAATGAAATGAAGTAAGAGTAAATCATTTCAAAATATAAGCTAAGCCTCATTTCCATCATGATTTGAACAGAGGACCCTAGTTCACCCCCCAGGAATGGTTTGAAGCCCAATCCAATCAGATGCTACTGGTGCCCTCTCAGGCTAGTCACCTAACTTCTCTGAGCCTCAGTTTACCCAACTGTAAAATGAGAGTGTTAGACTAGATGACCTCTAAGGTCCCTTCCAATCCTAAAACTATGACCCTATCAATCAATATTCAATCAGCAAACATTTATTAAAAACCTAATATGTATCACAGGCTGAACATACAGACAAAAAGTGACATTTCTTGCCCATTAAGGAAACAACATATACCTTTATAAGAATATGCAAAATACAAAATGGTCACAAAGTAATTTGGGGGGGAAACAACTGGGGATATCAGAAAAGACTTCACATAGTAGATGGTTTTTGAGCTGAGATTTAAAGGATACTAGGTATTCTAAGAGTCTGAATTAAAGAGAGAATGCATTCCAGGCAGGGAGAACAGCCAATGCCAAGGCACAGAGGGGGAGACCATGTAGGAGGAACAGTTTAGCTAGGCTGTAGTATATTGTGAAAGGGAGTAATTGTATTACCACACCCAAAACCAGAATTTGAGAGCAACATGGATTTGATTGAAGGAAGATGGTAAACAAGACTTAGAATCAGAATCAGAGATTCGAGACCTGGCTACATGCCTGAGAACAAGTTCCATAGTCCCTGGGAGCCCCAGTTCACTCATTTACAAAATGGGAATGATAGTTGCGTTCCCTACCTCACCTGGGTTCAGGTCTGGTTTCTACTATATCGTGGCTATACAAATCACTTTATTCCTCAGTGTCTTCAGGCAACTCTATAAAACAATAAATTCTAGAGCAAGTCCAAATTTGTATTGGCAGGAAGTTTGCTAAACCAAAGCTAACTAGATTGCTCAGTGGATAGAGCATTGGGCCTGGAGTCAGGAAGACCTGAATTCAAATATGAACTCAGACACTTACTAGCTGTGTGACCTTGAGCAAGTCACTTAACCCTGTTTGCCTCAGTTTTCTCATCTGTAAAATGAGCAGGAGAAGGAAATGGCAAACCACTCCAGTATCTTTGCCAAGAAAACCCCAAATGGAGGTCATTGAGAATTGGACCCAACTGAACAGCAAATTCTTAAACTAAAGAAATAATAAAAGTAGTATAAACAAGAAAAAAAAGGTATTTATCAGGATTGTTTCAAGGCTCAAATGAGATAATCCATGCAAAATACTTTACCAACCTTAAAAGTGTTATATAAATGTCAACTGTCATTAGATGAATGGAAAATTTTATGAGTTCTGGGTAGGCACCTGAAAAAAAAATTTCCACCTAAATGAATTCTTCTCTTTGAGGTTTAAAGACTTTCACAATCTGACTCCAGGCTACCTTTCCAGGATTACTACATATTGCTTCCCTTGATACACTCAACATTCCAGCCAAACTGCCTTATTACTTGTGCCTCATAGCTAACATTCCATCTCCCATCTCTCATGACTTTGTATGGATGGTCTCCCATGCCTGGAATGTCCTCCCTCCTCATCTCCACCTCCCAGAAGGCCCACCTCCTTTCAAAGCAGAGCTCAAGAGTACCACTTGCTACAAGAGACTTCTCCTTACCTCTCCCGAACTACTAATGTCCCCACCACTAAAATTAATTTATATTTAATATGTGTGGGTTTTATATATATATTTGCACATATACACATTGTTTATCCTGATAAAAAGCAGGTTCCTTGAGGGCAAAAACTGTCTGCTTTTATGGTGGGATTTTTAAATTGTATCTCCAGTGCCTAAAATACCTAGCACATAGTAGGCTCTTAATAAATGCTTGAGTAATTTGTTGATTAGATGACATAGCAAAGATCTGGTTCTCTGGATATATAGGCAGATTACTCCTCCACCTTCACTGGGTGCATAACTTAATTTGACTTTGGAGTAAAGTAACTACCATAAATGGGAAAATCTAATATATAATTGGGCCCTTTGGATATCTCTTTGAAATGTACCTTCCTCATAATAAACCTGTGAGGTAGGGAATGTAGCTATTGCCCCATTTTATTGATGAGAAAACTGAGGCTCCCAAGGACAATGGAACTTGTCCTTAGTCCTGCAGCCAGGTCTTGAATCCCCAGTTCTCTCTCTAAGCCTGTACTCCCACTGTGCTTACGCTTGGCTTATAACAGTAGTTAAAAGGATACTTCAGGCTCAATTCAGGACCCTTGGAGAGTATATTTAAATCAACTCCAGAAGGAATAAATTTAAATTAAAATAAGGCTGGAATAGGAGAAAGTTTAAAATTCTTGAGGAAAACTCTAAACTTTAATTAGGGCCCTATTACAATTTGGTTTCCTTGAGATAGAGCCCCACCTTTTTTCTTCTTCTTTTTAAAAAAAATTTTTTAAAGCAATTGGGGTTAAGTAACTTGCTCAAGGTTACACGGTCAGTTATTTCTGGGTGTGGTGCTAAGTATCTGGGCCCAGATTCAATCCCCAGGTCATCCTGACACTGGGGCCAGTGCTCTTACTCTCTGTGCTACCTGGCCGCCCTGATAGAGCCCCTTTTAAGAGTAAAAATATAAGAAACAGGTTTTTTTCAGCTGTGATGGTATTGCCTACCTTAAATTTTTTCTCCTAAATGTAATGTTCAGGTCTTGGGGAAAAAAAGCCTGGATTTCAGAATGGTCTATGTATTTCTAGAGCTGGCTATACAGTGATTCAGGGGTCTTTTCAGATCAATATTCTTGTCTATTTTGACAAGGGATGGAAAATGCTTTTCTACAAAATGATTCTATTTTAAGAAGAAACTGTTTCCCTTTTCCAACATGAACCAATCCTTAAGAACAACAATAACTAGCATTCTTGGTGCATTTTATTTTATTTTATTTTTAAGCAATTGGGGTTAAGTAACTTGCTCAAGGTTACACAGCCAGTTATTTCTGTGTGTGGTGCTGAGTATCTGAGGCCGGATTTGACCCAGGTCATCCCGACGCTGAAGCCGGTGCTCTTAGTTGCTGAGCCACCTGGCCGCCCCTAAGCAATTGGGGCTAAGTAACTTGCTCAAGGTTACACGGCCAGGTGGTCTTGGTGCATTTTATATACATCTGAGTGTCATAATCCTGTGAGGTAGGCTCTGCCGGTTTTATAGATGGTGAAATTGAGGCTCAGCACAGTTAATTGACTTGACCATGGTCACGTTGCTAGTAAATATCAAATGCAGGATTTTAACCTAGGACTTGCTTAAATCAAACCAGCCAACTATCCCCCTGTGATATTCTGGTTATCAACCCGAGCTATTATAGTATATTATATATACATACACATATAGTATATTATATATACATGTCGATCTATCAGGCCCTTAGGAAGCCATGTCTGGCTCTGACCCCTAAACCCAGGCCTATTGCAGCAAAGGAAAAATACCATCGCTGTCCCCTAGGTCTAGTGGGTTTTCCCTTAAAATTAAAAAGAAAAAAAAAAGGTGTTCTATAAGACATGCTAGGCCCATGGTTTCCCAGGGATCAAATGAAACTAACAAGTGTCTGAGGCGTGATCCTGAGTAGGATGCAAAATGATGCAGTCAGGCAAATAATCACAAATTAAACTTGGAAGCAGTCACAGAAGCCAGGCACAACACTAGACTGAAGGTGAATTGGCCTGCCATCATGGACTCCCCCTGGCTGGCCTTCCTCTCTTAGCAATCTGCTCACAGCTCATTAGGTCAAACACCAGGGGTGTGAAGCAATTTAGCAACGCTTGTCTTGGTTAAACTCATTTCTTTTCTTGAAGCTCGGGCTCTGTTTAAGTAACAAGGGCAAATGATTGTATTTCAAGCCAAGGGGAGCAGGGAGTGAATGAATGGGGAGGTGTATTGAAATGAGAGGCTTTTCCGCTATTCTTTCTTTGCTAAGGCTCAGAATGTTTCTACACAGCTGCTATGGAACAATGTCTTTGAAAGCTATGGAGGGGAAGCTGACAGCACAGGCCTCAACCTAGGCCCTCTATTGTATGACAGTATTTTTACCAGCTCCTACTCAGTGCTGGTATAAGTCACACCCATGGCAGATTAAAGAAGAGGGACACAGTAGAGGGGGAAAAGGGAGGGAATAACACTGTCAGCCTTCCTGGACTTGGAAAACCTGGGTTCAAATTCTCTCTCTGCCACTTATTACCATTATCATTATCATTACCATACCATTATCACACATACTGTGTGACCCTAGACAACTGACTTTACCTCTCTGGGCCTCAGTTTCCTCATCTCTTAAAAGAAAAAAATTAATGGACTAGATGATCTCTAAGGCCGCTTCTAGTTCTAAAGTTATAATTGAAGAAGGTAAATTTCCCAAATGGGATGAATGCCTTCTTTCTAGCCCTCATTATATATTCATTGGAAATGACAGTGGCCATGAGCACTGATTCCATTGCATCCATGGCCAGGGGATAGTGACCTGACAATAGTCTACCAAAATCCAGTAACCTTTCTTGCAGCCTGTGTAGAAACAGTCATGTACCCAACCCCAGAGCTGCTTAGGACATTAAGTGTGTATTGGTCCTGGTACCAGGACTCCTTTTTTTTTTTAATTCATGGACAAGTGTTATTTTCTCCACCTTAACACCTGGCCCTCTCTGAAAGCAAAACCAAACCCAAACACAGGAAGCTTGTGAAGCACCAGTAGAGGTTATAAAGTCCGAGGATATAGAAGCATCCTTACAAACAATAGAGCTGAATGAAGAAGAAGCTGTAAGTCCTGAATCTGCCCCTGCCAAGCCCAACGCAGAAGAAAACAAACCACGGAAAACAAACCTGAGGCTGTTTCTCAGACAACTGGTAAGCCATCAGTTCTGTCTAACATGAGAGTGAGCCTAATCTCATCACTCAAACGGGGGAAAGGGCCAAAAGAGATTAGTTGCTATGATCCCTTTGTTTAATCAGTCTAGAATAGCAAGAATATAAAAAACTAATATATTTGATGTGAATGAAAAGGTGTACAGTGTTATTACCTGCCCAACAAGGGCCTTAAATAGCATAACTCAAACTAAAAGTAAACCAGCATGGGTGAAAAATAAAAATTGAGTCTGCTCAGGAAATGCAAAAGGGTCTTTGGTCTAAATATAGTTTAATGAGAAATAAATATCTCACTTCATACTATTCTTTTTTTTTCTGGAATTTTTGAGAGTGCAGCCCTTTCATTACATTGACTCACCTTGGTAAGGAATCGGTAAGCAAGCATTTATTTAGGACAAAGCACCTACTATATGCCAGGTATCAGGTTTGATACCAAAGATACAAAAGCAAACTCATGAAAAGGAAATAATCCCTGTCCTCAAAAAGCTTGCATTCTATTAAGGTGACAACATGTATTTACATAGTACATAGAGAATAAATACAAAATAATTAGTCGACAAAGCACATGCCCCTCTGAGTCAAGCAGTGTCAGTAATGAATGCTTCCAGAAAACTGACAGGAATCATTTTCTTTCATTGCTGGCTTCTTGTGCTCTTTGTCCCGGTGTGCTTCAGTCTGTGATGGTTAGCTCAGATGTTTAAAGCTTGCTCTTCATTGTTAGAAGTTTCCTGTGTGGTTTGAGACTGAGGGATTTGGGTCAGGGTTAAGGATTTACAAGCTGAAAACATCCTTTGCCCTGCTTCCTGAAACACCAAATCACAGAATCCAGAATTGGAAGGGGTCTCAGAGGTCATGGAGACCAACCTATAATTGTCCAAGAATTCCCTTCTATGCTCTCCTCAACAAGTCTTTATCCCAGGACTTTACTGCAGGGCCTTTGGTGAGGGGTGGACTCACTCACTCCACTTCTGAACTGGGCTAATAGTTAAACAGTTTTCACTGACATTGACTCAAAAGTTCCACCCCTTGCTTTTAGTTCTGTGGCCAAAAAGAAAAAAAAATGTTTACTACTTCTTCCAAATGACAGCCCTCCAAATACTTGAAGACAGCTATCATTTCCCTACTGAGTCTTCTTTTCCCAGGGTTAAACAACAAGACATTATTATTTTTTAGATGTGAAAACTAAAGTTCTGAGAGGTTCAATGATTTCTAGCCCTAGATTTCAGCATGATGATATGGGAAGGACTGTTAGACTTGGAATTCAAATGAAATTTGAACACACTGAATTTTGGAAATTCAGATTTGAACTTGGGTTCAAATTCCAGGTCTGACATGTTGTGTCAAGTCTGATTAGTTTATGTGACCATAGGGAAGCACTTAATAAGTGCTGGAACACCACCTAGATACCTTTTATTTATTTGTTTGTTTGCTTATTTATTTATTTGTTCATTTATTCATTCATTCATTCATTCATTCATTTATTTGCCTTTTGGAGGGCGATTGGTGTTAAGTAACTTGCCCAAGGTTACACGGCTAGTTTTTGTGTGTGTGTATATGTGTGTTAAGTGTCTGAGGCAGGAATCAAACTTGGATCCTCCCAACTCCGGGGCTGGCGCTTTACTCACTGAGCCACCTAGACACCCCCAATAGCTTTTATAACACTGATTCTAAGAAAGAATGGGTTCTGAATTCCAAGCAACTTATGTGTCAACAAATTTTTAGAGCATAACCTATTTATGAATTGGAACTGCCTATACATACCATTGATCTAGAGTTAGAAGAGACCTCATGGGTCATTAGTGCCACCTTCTCGTATTACACATGAAGAACAAAGGCTGGCAGAGTCCAAGATCACAAAGGAAATCGGCAACAGAGGTAGATTCGAACCCAGGTCCTAGGATGATAGATTTGGAGCTAGATAGAACCTTAGAGGCTATAGAGTTAAAACCCCTCATTTTACAGATGAGGAAATTGAGACTAAGAGTCTTGCCCAGAGACACACAGTTATTAAGGGTCTGAAGCTGGATTTGAACTCGGGTTTTCCTGATTCCAAGTCCAGCACTTTAATGGGTTTTCCATGTACCATACCATCTGGTCACAAGGAGACAGAATAAGAGTATGGATGATTGTAGTACAAAGCTATTTTCCATTTATGTAAAAATTCAAAGTATCTGTGTTTTCTGTGGTCATGAGGTAGGATATTCTCTAAAAACCAGCAATTATTTGTTATTCAGTCTGGGGTGTGTGTGTGTGTGTGTGTGTGTGTGTGTGTGTGTGTGTGTGTTTGTGTGTGTGTGTGTGTTTAGCAGGATTAAAAGAGTTGGGCTATTTGCCCAGGGCCTCCTCAAATTTCTCTTAATAAGTATTCTGAACAAGTAATAATAACTCTAAGTTATTGTAGTCCTCTTGTCTCAAAATTATTTCTGTAAATAAATATCTTCTTCCTCTCGGTGTTCCCTTCCCATTAGACCATGGTCTCCTTCAAGGTAGACTCTAGTTCTAATTTCATTTTTTGTATCCCCAGTCCTGTCATAGCTCTTTCCACATAGTACATATTTAATAAGTATTTGTGGAATTTGAATTCAAATTGGAAAACTTATAAGAGCCTGAAGTCCTCCATAATCTTAGTGCTTTCCACATATCTCATTTATACACAGTTGTTTGCATGTTACCTCTTGCCTCGCCCATTAGATTATGATGTCCTTGAAAGCAAAGGCTGTTTTTGTGCTTCTTTGTATCTTCAGTTATTACCTGTTCAGAATACTTATTAAGAGAAATTTGAGGAGGGCCTGGATAAATAGCCCAACTTTTAATCTTGCTAAACACACACACACACACACACACACACACACACACACACACACACACCAGGCTGAATAACAAATAATTGCTGATTTTTAGAGAAGATCCTACCTCATGACCATAGAAAACACAGGCACTATGTGTCTGACACATAGTAGGCATTTATAATTAAATACATATAGCCAACATTAATATGTAAAATATATTATATATAGTTATTTACATATATAACTAATATTAATAAATGTTAGTTCACTGACTATGCTTCACCATAATTCTTTAATCATTATTATTTAAGTAACATGACTTATCAGAATACAAGGACTTTCATAATGCAACCTAAACATCATGTGATTGAAAGATTTTTTTGCCCATAATAACAATAACAAGAGATAGATCAAATCAAAAATAAAGTATAGACATGGCCTTGATTCTATTTTATCTCTGAACTAAAATATTTCATAACTCTCATTAGTCTCTGCTACAATTGAGACTGATTCTTTCTAACTTGATGGAATATAAGCTTCTCGAGAGCAGCCTCATTTCTGTCTTGGAATTCCCAGCACCCTGCACAGTGTCTAGCACAGAGTAGATACTTAATTGTTGAACTTGTTGATGAATTGAACTCAGAGATCCTATTTATACTGCTAGCCTAGGAAGTCAATCAATTGATTAACAAGCATTTATTAGAAAAGGTCTTCTCGACCTAATCTCTTCCCAATTGCTTTGATTCTTTTCTAGCTCCATCAATCTTGTATCTCTGTTCCCAAACTATACCCTTTCTAGCCTTCTAACTACTTCAGACATCACTGTCTTCGGGCTCCCACCTCCTTCTCCCATTATACATATGCATAGAGAATTAAATAGAATAGTGAATGAATAAGCATTTATTAAGTGTCTGCTATGTGGTAAATACTGGAAAGGCATATGCAAAAGGGAAGTGGTCCCTTGAGGATCTCACCTCACCATAACAGGGAGAGGGAGAGAAAAAGAGGTAACCTACAAAGTGCTTTGTGAACCTTAAAATGCTATGCAAATGTTAGTTATTATTATTGGCATATACAAAACAGATACAATTATATATGATTTTTTTGCTATTATTAGTAGTAGTATTAGTATTACATCCAACTCCTTCCAGATGACAGAACAACAAATTGTCTCACTAGAACTAGAAAGAGAATATTTTTCAGAGATGGGAAGCTCTTTGGAAAGTCATAATTTAGATGATTTGGGAGGGAAAGTATTAGTATCAGGAAGTATCCCGAAAGACCTCATGTAGAAAATATTGTTTGATCCAAGTCTTGAAGCAAACAAGGGATTCTCAGAGGCAGGTGAAAAGGTATCACATTCCAGGCATGAAGAAAGGAGAGGGAGCACCATTTTTAAGGAACAGTAAGATGTTAACCAAAAACAACATCACAAGTCCATGAGACACTATGTAGCAACTAAATTTATTAAAAAAGAAATGACATGCATGTGGGATCCTAAGTAAGCCATGGAGTTCACAATTCAAGTGATACTTGCATATTTATAAAATTGGACAAAGAGAGGAGAAAAAGAAATCTCTGCCTAAATGAGAGTGACAGGGGAGGAGAAATCATGAATAATTATGGTGGCAAAAGCAATCTTCTTTTGCCTTGGGAACTGCTAGACTATGAAGATAGGGTGGTCTGTTTATATACAAGGGTACCAGCTGCACAAGCAGTTTCCCAACCTGGCATAGACTGGCTGGTGCCTGTCTTGAGCCTCAAGGACACAGGAGTCCAGCTTGGGGTGCAAACAACAAATTATGTCAACTTAGGACAGGCTTCATCCTTGACCCATTCAGGGCTTCCTACATGCTCTGGGTCCAGTGTTTCTGGAAAACATGACAACTCAAAAGTACAAGTTCAGGGAACCCCCTAATAAAGGCTAGTTTGACTAGAGAGTAGTGTGTATGAAAGGGAAATATGTATACTAATAAAGAATATATAATAAATCTGAGAAAGTAAGTTAAACCAAGTTGGGAAATGTTTTACATGCCAGAGAGATGATATTTGGTCAAAGCAATAGGAAAGTTTATTGAGTAGGACAGTGCCCTGGACAAATCTATGGTCTAGGAAAATCACTTGGGCAGCCATACATAGCATGGACTCAAATGGGGAGATACTTGTGACAGAGAAACCAATGAGGAGGCTATTGAAATAATGAAAGTAAAGGGTGGTGAGGATATAAGCAAGAGTAGAAGCTATGTGAGTAGAAATGTCGAGGAGAAAGAAATTGCGAGATCTAGCAACAGGTTAGAAATGTGAGGAGAAGTAAAATGAGGATTACATAGAGATTTCAAGACTGGATGACTCAAAGTCGTTCTATTGGCGAAAATAGGGAAATTTGGTAGAAGGGTGGATTTAGGGAAAAAGCAATTAGTTCTGTTTTGGACAGGTTGAGTTTGAGCTCAGAGGAGAGAAAAAAATATATAAGATATACACACATGCACATGCATATATTTACATATAACCATATGTACAAACATATATAAATACATATATATCTATATCCCATTAATCATCCTTTCTAGAGTTTAGAGACCTTTAAATTGAGAGAGAGACAAAGAGAGAGAGAGAGAGAGATTAGAGATTTCTTATGGATCAGCAAAAGGTCTCAAAATAGAACCATTAGAGATCTTTTCCTAATTCCAAAATAGATCAAGGAGAGATCATTAAATAGATTTTTATGAGATAAGAAAATCTGCAGGACAGGCAAGCATCTAAACTTTGCCAAATTGAATAAATTGGTTAAGTCTGCAAGCTACCATTATATCTCACAGCACTGCTACAAGACAACCAAAATGGTAGATGTTGTTAAAGTAAATAGCAATCAGCTCAGGGGGTAATAATTGGACTGTATGAAACTTGCTGGCTGGCTACTTTGGGTAAAGCCGAAGTCAACTCCTTCCCCCAACAGTAGGATAAATAACATCTTGCTGTGGTTCTTTTGTGGCTAAATAACTGAATGTTTTAAACTGGTTTGATATTTTGGGCAGAATATGATTAGAAACTGCCTGTAAGGGAAGAGAAAACCTCAATGCCAAGTATTTTATTTTTGTCATATTTAATTTCTCCCTCTCGTTTTCTTAGTATTTCTAACTTCTAAACTTCTCTACCATCCTTCCAGTTAAGTCCCTGCATGGGATCTATTCTTGATAGGGTAATAATTACCTGAGTTGCTTTAAATGGATTTTTTTTTCATGGATTTTGTTACCCAATTGGGAACAAAGGACAATAAAAGTAAGATAGTTCCTTTAACACCAGACTAAGGAGTTTGAACTTTACTGAGTTCTATACTGAGGTCATTAGAGACCTGGTGAGGAATTTGAGCAAGAAATGGTATGAACAGATCTGTGCCTAAGGGAGATTAATCTTCAGTAAAGTGGACTAGGGATTAGTGACTGGGAGATTGGGAAAGAAAAAATGTATATTTGGAAAGATTAGTTAGCAGTCAGGCTATAATTCAAACAGATAACAATAAGGTTTTACACTGGGATTGTGGCAATGAGAGTGAAAAAAAAGGGGCCAGATTTGCTGAGCATTGTGAAAATAAAAACAAGAAAGTAGAGTTGGAATTGCAATGCTGTTGATGCAGCATGATCTATTATATGTCATATGCCACAATATTTCTTTTTCTTAGAATCTTGAATTTTATACCAACCATTCCCTAGGTCTTAGATAAAGATTTTCATTGGATATGAACCTTAATTTTGGGTAAGTCTATAAAAAATCAACTGAAGAGTAGTCCTAAAAATTCAAAGAGCATGTTGATTCCATGGAATCTCAAACTCTTGAAAACTAAGATGGAGGTTACATACCTGACAAAAAAAAAATTTAAAAAGATCATCTGTTCCCCATCCCCTTTTCGAACTCCCAACATTTGTATGTAGCTGGAACTGGTTAATATTGCAAATTATCATCCGCTATTTCTCAAACCCTGGACGAAGAATACACTTTTTAAAATGTTTTATCTTAAGTCAGTACCAGAATCCTGAGAAAATCTATTTGAAGGGAAATTAAAAAACTGTATAAAGGGTTCTGTTTAGAAAAAAAAATTATTATGAACAAGCACACTTACTTTACGACATAGTTTCATTCTACATGTCAAATACTAACATAGCAAGAAAATTTTTCAGGACAAATTTGCTTCCAAGACTAGTCAATGACCCACTTATTGAACCCAGTTTCCTTTTCAACTAGCATTTTGCATTCATTTAAAAGAATATGAGCTTACCACTACTTTAGGCATTTTCAACTGGAATGTTAAATATCTGAAAATTGTCTATGGAGGATAATACTATGAAATTCCTCAGAGTATCAGGGGATAGGAATGCAAGGCACTTTGATAGAAATGTAAAAATGATCTCATTATTATCCAGCTTTTGAATACAAGTGATTAGGCTAAATCCTACATTTAAATACAGATTGACCAGAATTTCTCCCCTGTCTTTGCACTTTTCCACTACCATGAATAAAAAGATAATTGATTCAATCATCAAATAAGTTAATATGAATTAGACAATTTGCAAGTTGTTAGTATTTTTTAACCAGTAACTCTGATAATGGGGGAAAATAATTTGAAGATAGATTAGAAAAGAGTTGTTGTTTGCCATGATCTTTTATGTCCCAAGTCGAACACTAATTCTCCTGACCCAACTCCAATAAAAGGATAATGATAAAAGAAAGTAATCATAGGATTAATAATACTTCACAGATGGCAGATGATTTCCACTTCCACCCTCTCTTCCAACCTCCACATCTACATCCCAGATTTTGTATATGACACCTACAATGAGATGTCCTATGGATGCCTCAAACTCGCATATCTCAAACTAAGCTATATTCACTTTCCCTGTAAACACCTACCTCCTTTGATTTCCCAATTTTTGTTTCTGATTAACCTGATAGAGACCCAGTGAGGAATGGCATTCAAGGCCCTCCCCAATCTGAAACTACCTCATTATTATTGTCCTTCATTCCTGATTGGATAACAAAATCCATTTTTAAAAATCCATTTAAAGCAACTCAAGTAATTATTACCCTATCAGGAATAGATGCCATACAAGGACTAGCCGAGTGCAACTGTGTGTCTGAGTACTGTTAAAAATATCTGTCTGAATTGTTGCCTGGCTGTTAAGTGATCTTTCCAAATGTACACTTTTTCTCCTCCCATCTATCCCCCCCCCCAACCAAAAGTGAATCCAAAATTCATCCTTCACCTAATTGCAAATTAATCTTCCTTATGCAGAGATCTACTCATACCACCTCTTTGCCAGGTCTCTGTTAACCTGATAAGATTAACCTGATCTTCTATATTCTTAATAATAGGGTTATCTTTGACTCATACATCTTTCTCCCCTCATATCCAATCAGAGTCTTGCCATTCCAAGTCTCCATCATCTCTCACTATTACCCCTTCCTCTCTATTCCCATTGCTTCCTCACTCCTATAGGCTCTAATTTCCAGTTACCTGGACTATTTCAATGGCTTCACAAAGCTTCCCATGTTTTCTTCCACCCCTCTATTTTACTTCACAACTCTGTCAGAATAATCTTTCTTAAGCCTAGGTTTGGAATGTCACTCTTTTGCCCAAACATATTCAATCGCTCCCTCTTATCTACTGAACAAAATCAAAACTTGGCACCACCCTATTTTTCTGGCTTTATCTCATTTTATGCCATACTGGAACTAAATTGGATAATTTACTGACCTAAGCATGCATTTGGGCAGCTAGGTGGTGCAGCACCAGACCTGGAGTCAGTAGGACCTGAGTTAAATACAACCTCAGGCATTTACTAACTGTGTGACCCTGGGCAAGTCACTTAACTCAATTTCCTCATCTGTAAAATGAGCTAGAGAAAGAAAGGGCAAGCCACTCCAATATCTTTGCCAAGAAAACCCTGAATAGGGTCATGGAGAATTGGAAATGACTCAACAACAAGTATGTATTTGATTTTTTAAGGGCTTCTGTGCCTTTTTTCATAATGGCCTCTATACCTGAAATATTCTGTCTCCCTTTTTGCCTGTTGAATTCCAGCCTTTAAATCCAAAATTAGATGCCATTTCCTGAAACTTTTGTTTCTTCCAGTTCAAAATCTAAGGTCCTTTGGTCTTTCCCTGAGCCTTTAGATGATAACGCTATCAAACCTCACATAGCTTGTTTTGCATTTCTCTGATACACTTATAAAATGCTGTGGGTATTATGTAGTTATTGTCATTTGTCCTATACTAGAACTAGACTGCAAGCTATGAGAACCTAGACTTTGTCTCACTTTAACTTAATACCTCCTCTGGTTTCCAGTACTGAGATATATAAATCAGTATTTAATAAACTTTGAAGCCTGAATGAATGAATGAATCAATTATGGCACAGATACCTGAATGAGGCATCTTGACTCAATCATACTCTCAGTAGCCAGTTTACCTTTGAATCTATTGATCTTTAAATGGCTGATAGCAGGGAGCAGAGTTATCAGAGAAAAAAAATGAGTGAAACTCTTTGTCTTTTTCTATTTGACCAAGAATTGAGATTTCTTTAAGTGAGAAAGCTCTTTTGTCAGTAGTTAATGTCTGCTTTCTATAAATTAGCCTAGTCAAGATTTGTGTATAGTCAGTATGGGTATAACCTCAATCCAAGTGATTTCCTGAGATTATAAGAAACATGAAACATACAAGTAAGATTAAAGCTCAAACCATGGGTTTTTAACTGATACCAAAATATGAGTTAAACAAAAAGGACATGTATAGCTCTCTTTAAAGGAAAAAATATTATTTTCTACAAAAGGGAAAACTGGTTTCTATGTAACTATTGAAATTAGTATTTTTTGGGGCGGCCAGGTAGCACAGCGAGTAAGAGCACCGGCTCCAGTGTTGAGAACACCTGGAGATCGAATCCTGGGCTCAGACACCTAGCACCCACCCAGAAACACCTGGCCGTGTAACCTTGAGCAAGTTACTTAACCCCAATTGCTTAGGGGTGGCCAGGTGGCTCAGTGAGTAAGAGCACTGGTTCCAGTGTCGGGATGACCTGGATCAAATCCAGGCTCAAATACTCAGCACCACACCCAGAAATAACTGGCCGTGTAACCTTGAGCAAGTTACTTAACCCCAATTGCTTAAAAAAAAAAAAAAAAGAAAGAAATTAGTATTTTTTTGTGGTTAGTAAATTCATTTTGTATTGATCTCTTCATAATGAGGCAGTGAGTCATAGAAGATAGAGACCTGGACTTAAAACTAGAAAGACCTGAATTCCAGTCCTGCCTTTGACACATATTGGTGTACGACCCTGAATAACAGCAACAACAATAATACTCCTAATCATAATTACTAGAATTTATAAAACCTTTAAGATTAGCCCTGCTTGGGGCAGCCAGGTGGCTCAGCGAGTAAGAGCACTGGCCCCAGTGTCGGGATGACCAGGGGATCAAATCTGGGCTCAGATACTTAGCACCACACCCAGAAATAACTGGCCATGTAACCTTGAACAAGTTACTTAACCCCAATTGTTTTAAAAAGCACTCGACCAAAATGGGGAAAAACCAGGTTGTTTTGAAGTGGCTATTTTGTTGTAGTTGTTTTTCTTTTCCAGCCTGGTAGTCAATATCAAGGGATATTTGAGGGTAAGTGTATGGTTGCCCTCCATGACCACTAGCATTCCTTATAGCTAATGATGGCTATATTGTAGGAACAGGCAAGGACTTAGAGGCAGAAGGAATCTTAAAGCTCACCTAGCTATCTATCACCTTAGCTAAGCCCTTATTATTAATGGATTTTTCCAAACTAATTAGAGGGCAGCCCAGGCAAGGAAGAGAGAAGATGGTTCTTGCCTCCAGTCAGTTCTACTTTGTCCTCACTTCATCTTCCGTTGGAACAAGGATTGACACCTATACACTGTCCCTCACCACTCTGAAATAAAAGGTTAATCACTGGCGCATCATTTGCCTTGAAAATCACGGTCCCCATATGGGGACTTCTATGTAAGTCGGCTAAGCTATTAATCTATTATGTGGATAATTCAAAAGTATATGCTTTCTAAAAATACAAAATACAAAAAAACAAAGTATATGCTTTCTTACCAACTTCTTAGGCATTTAATCAAAAACCTGTTCTAAAAAGAAGTAGATTATCAAGGACAAAATATATTTGAAGAGCACTTAGTCTCTCTGGTCAATTCAATCAGTCAGTTGTGATACTAATGAGCTCAAGGTTATAGATCCAAAAGCTGAACCTCTCTAGGGATAAGTCAATATAAGGCTACAAGGCAAATTGAGCACACCAATAACACTAACATCAGGGAGGCAGGGATCAGAGAAGTGTTAATAGATTGGATAGTAGGTGCCTGAGGCCTTCCTAGAAGGAAGATACAGATTCTGAGAGGCAGTAATGAGGAAGGAGTGTATTACAGGTGTGGAAGGCCATCTATGAGAAAGCATGAAAGGAGATGGAACACCAAATTCTGGGAATAACAAGTAGTCTAGTTTGTGAGGGGAAGTGACATAAAAAAATCTGCAAAGATTAAGTTAGTGCCAGATTATATAGAGTCTTAAATGGCAGGCAAAGGTGACTGTGTTTTATACCAGAGGGAATAGGGAGCCAGTCACAGTCCTTGAGCATGAGCGATTATGGCCAAACATGCTGAGGGGAGATACTGGAAACAGGGAGATCAATTTGGATGCTATAATAGGCCATTAGAAGGGGTTTAGAAAATAGGACACGGGTAGAAGTGATGTTATGGCAGTAAAATAGACAAGACTACTGAAAAAAATAACACAAAGCTAATCATCATGGGTCAGCAACACTATGTTCATGGTCAAAGAACAGCTCATCTTCATTCCTATTGCTTACCAAAAACAGACTTCAGTGGTAGGGATCTATACAGGTTTATTTATATTTTACATGTTGTGTACAGAAAGGGCTAGACTAGAGAAATTAGTCAAGCTATGGTTCCAGATGACATAATATCAGTACATCTTATGAATAATACATATTTTCCCCTGACTTTTACTTTCAGCTCAAAAACAAAGGAACTTAGATCTAAGCTTCTAGACATTCCCTCCCATTCTCAATATTGGTATGCTTGTGGTAGCCAAAAATTCAATAACTATTTGTTATTTTAGTCAATGAGAGGTGTTGGTGACTTCACCAGTTCAGAAGAAGTCAATGGGAAAGACTCTGATGGTCAAGTAAGTAAATTGGTTTGGTGTGGGCTCAGGTCAAGATTATTTTCAATCAAATGAACCATGGTGGTGGTCTTAGCCGAAGATTATTTTCATTCATTGTTTTCAAGTTGCATGATCTTGGTCATAGGAACTGTAAAATTTTGGATCTGGAAAAATAATTTTTAGTTATTCTAGACCAGGAATTCTTAACCTGCAGGTCTGTACATTTGATTCTTCTTTTTAAAATATTTTGATAGTTCTATTTCAATGTAATTGATTTCCTTTGCAATCCTATATTTTCTGTCTTATGGTTTTAAAAACATTGTTCTGAGAGGGGCTCCTTAGACTTCTCCAGGCTCTCAAAGGGGTCTATCACCCACAAAAAGGTTAACAACTCCTGATCTAGTTCTAACTACTCTGTCAACAAATAAGGAAACTGAGACTAAGATCATACCAGGAGAAGGTAGCAGATTCCATATTCTAATCAAGTCTTTTGGTTCCAAATCCAGTGTTCTTCCCATACTATCCTGGTGCCTCCCATTGACAGTATTTATTGAATACCTAAGTACTTGATGAGACACTATGGGGAATCAAGTATCACCATTTAATCTATTTTAATATTTTTCCCATCTGCATGTAAAAACAATTTTTAACCTTCATTTCTTACAATTCTGAGTTCCAAATTTTCTCCCACTTTCCTTCCCTCCCCATTATTGGGAAGGCAAAAAAAAATTGATAAAGGTTACACTTGTTTAGTAACATAAAACATAGTTCCAAAAGAAAAAAACTGACAAGAAAAAAAGAAAGTAAAATAACAGTATGTTTTGATCTGTATTCCGATTGCATCACTTCTTTCCCTGGTGGTAGAAAGCATTTTTCATGATAGGTCCTTCAGAATTATCTTGGATTTTGTTTTGCGGGGAATAACTAAGTCATTCACAATTGATCATCCTTACAATGTTGCTGTTACTTGTATGCAATGTTGTGGTTCTGCTAACTTCACTTTGCATCATTTCATGTAAGTCTTTTCAGTTTTTCTGAAACCATCCTGCTCATCATTTCTTACAGCATAACAGTATTCCATCACAGTTATATACCACAACTTGTTCAACCATTCCCCAATTGAGAATTTATAATATAATCAGGAAGACAAAACTAACCCTTAGGAAACAACTAGAAGACTGTAAGTGCTATTGGTAAGTGTAGAAAAAGGTCTACACAGTCAAAAAGAATGAGAGAAAAAAATGCTTTGGTATACACCTGCAGTAGACTACAGAGAGCAGCATCAACCAAAAAGAATTTTCTTTGAGTACTCGACTTTCGATTCATAATTAGACTAGGTGTTAGGCCTGGAGTCAAAGATCTGTGTTAAAATCCAGCCTCAGATTTCTGTCTGTTTCAGTTTCTTCATCTATAAAACGGGGGTAATAATAGCACCTCTTCACAGGGTCATTGTGATGATTAAATGAGATATTTGTACAGCCTTTAGCACTGTACCTGTCACACAATAGGCACTTAATAAATGTTTGTTCCCTTCCCCCTAATATGTTATTGCTTTTGTTCAATCAGTTCAGTCATGTCTAACTCTTTGTGACCTTATCTGGGGTCTTCTTGGCAAAGATACTGGAATGGTTTGCCATTTTCTTCTCCAGCTCATATTACAAATGAAGAAACTAAGGTAAGCAGGGTTAAGTGACTTGCCCAGGGTCATACAGCAAGTATGAGACCAGATTTGAACACAGGTGCTCTATCCTAACTTCCCCTACTCCTAAAATAAATTAAATTAAATATATCTAGTTTATATTTAATTTTCCCCTAATATAAGTTAAATTCATTATAAAATAGATGTAAATTAAATTGAAGAACTTCAAGGTAAAATTTTTACTCAGTTTAATCTTATTATTCAGAATTCATTATAATTTGGAGAACTGGATGGATGTTTTCTTTTATACAGTCTATGAAAAAATTGCTAAGCAAATTATGAGTGTAAATATAATCTCAAGGGAAAGATTTTCAGGTATAAGAAATTGCTTTCAGAGCATTTCAAAAGTATCATTTGCATTCAATTACTAGGGTAACAGAATCATTTCTAAATAATTAAGAAATCATTCTTAAAGCAGAATCACAGAATCTCAAAGTTGGAAGAGACCCCAGAGGCTATCCATTCCTGAAGAAAAAAAAAAAAAGTTCTACAAGTGGCTCTCCACCCTTGGCTTAAAGACTTCTAGTGTGAGAAATAAACTCCCTCCTAAGGCAGCTAGGTGGCAGAGTGCTAGGTCTGGAGTGAGGAAGTCCTGAATTCAAATCCAGTCCCAGACACTTCTGAACTATGTGACCCTGGGCAAGTCACTTGACCTCTGTCTGCCTCAGTTTCCTCAACTGTAAAATGATACAGCACCTACCCTCCAGGGTTGTTGTGAGGATCAAAAGAGATAACATTTGTAAAGCTCCTATCACAGCGTCTGGCATACAGTAAGTACTTAATAAATGCTTATTACCTTCTTGAGGCAACCCATTCCACTAGTGGATGACTCATTGTTAGGGAATTTTTCCTTGTATCAAACTTAAATTTGCCTCATCACAGCTTCCTCCCACTGCTCTTAATTCTGCCCTTTATGGTCAAGAACAAGTTCAATAACTCTTGTACAAATTCTTTCAGAAAGCTATCATGCTCTACCTCTAATCTTCTCTTTTCCAGGCTAAACGGTACCCTGGCTAGTTTCCTAGCAATGCCAAAACAGCTTAACCAATTACTTTGATAGGCTAGTTATTGTCACTATACATATTTGAAAACTATTTTGGAAATATTTAATTCAATTTTTCCACCGAATGCTATGGGAATCATGGACTCCTTCTTCCCTGCAGTCTGGGGAAGTCTGTTCTCAAATAATGTTTTTAAATGCCTAAAGAATTACAAAGGAGCCCAAAGGGCTATAAAACTGTGTATACTCTTTGATCCAGCAATACCACTACTAGATCTAGATCCCAAAGAGATTAAGGAGAAAGACCCTCATGTACAAAAATATTTATAGCAACTCTTTTTGTGGTGGTAAAGAATTGGAAATTGAGGAAATTCCCATCAATTGGGGAAGGGCTGAACAAGTTGTGGTATATGAATGTAATGGAATACTATTGTGCTATAAGAAATGACGAGCAGGCAGACTTCAGAAAAACCTGGAAAGACTTACATAAACTGATGCTGAGTGAAGTGAGCAGAACCAGGAGAACATTGTACATAGTAATAGCAGCATTGTGCAATGACGGACTTTGATAGATTTAGCTCTTCTCAGCAATGCAATGATCTAAGACAATTTCAAAAGACTCATGGTTGAAAATGCTATTCACATCCAGAGAGAACTATGGAGTCTGAATGCAGATTGAAAGCATACTATTTTCTCTTTTTCTTCTTTCTTGTGGTTTTTCCCTTTTGTTATGATTATTCTTTTACAACATGACTAATGTAGAAATGAGTTTAATACAATTATACATGTATAGCCTATGTCAGATTACTTGCTGTCTTGGGGAGGGGGGGAGGAGAGGGAGGGAGAAAAAAATTTGGAATTCAGAATATAAAAGTGAGTGTTAAAAACTATCTTTACATGTAATTGGAAAAAAAATAAAATACTTTGGGGGGGGGGGGGAGGTGAGAGAAGAATTGCAAAGGAAAACAATTATGTTGAAATAAAGATGTAGTTTTTTCCCCATCCGTTTAGAACACCTGCTCTGCTGGAACCTCCAAAAGTCCACATCAGCCTTTTCAGCAACTGGTACTTCTCGTGCTACATTTTGGATAATTCTTGAACCTGAACTAGCTGCAAAGGACATTTTGTTTCTTTTAAAGCAATGACTATCCTCTCTTAGCAAATGGCAGCTAGATGGCGCCATAGGGCACAGAGTGTTTGACCTTGAGTCAGGAAGGCTCATCTTCATTAATTCAAATCTAACCTCTTACCCTTACTAGCTGTGTCATCCTGGGCAAGTCACTTAACCCTGTTTGCCTCAGTTTCCTCTTCTGTAAAATGAGCTGGAAAAGTAAATAGCAAACCACTCCAGTATCTCTGTCAAGAAAACCCCAAATAAGAGTCACAAAAAGGATTGAACAACATCCTCTCTCAGCTTAGGTTGAGGAAGATGACTAATTTGTACAACAAAGTTGTTTCCATCATTAAATAACTGAGTAATACCTTTTAAAATATCACAGCAGAGATTAATTTAAGCCATCTTAGAGAATTATCAGTACTAGTCTAAGGGTCAGTAGACATCTGCTGATTAAACTGATTGAGAAGAACACAAACTTCAGCAATGGTGAACAGTGACAGAATTCAGGATGCATGTAACTTATTTTACAGGAAGACACAGACATTTTGTTTTTCTTCCTGTTTCTTGTCCTTTCAAAGGTTAAATGACTAGTAAAATACCTCTTTCTGCTTGTATAATGGGACATTGTCTCAAATTCAAAGATGACTGACTCTGGTTACTTTGTTAAAAAAAAAAAGAATTTTAGGATTAGTTGTATTCAGTATTTGAGGTCTTTTGAAATTGACTGGCAAATACTGTCTACCTACCTCTACAACAAAATTCCTTCTTTCTATCCTATTCTGTTTCTGAATTTAGGCTGCAATCCCCCAGTTTACAAACCTTAAATCATTCTACCAATGTCAGTAATTATGATTATTCTGTATAGAGCATGATGTAATACTTCTATTATTATAATAAAGAAATAATAAAAGTATGGCCACCTTTCACTGGTTCTCTGTAGTCTGGAAAAGTAATCCACGTAATCCACTTAACCAATTAATGCCTCAACTGCTCTACATGCGAAATGGGGGCACAATAATACCCATTAGGTAGTTTTTAATTGCTCCCCTAAATGGCAAATAGCAAACAATCACCTAAGATCATAGATTCAAAGCTAGAAAGGACTTTGAGAGATCATCTAATCTAACTTCTGCTTCATTAGAAAAGGTATCTGAGACCCAGGGAGGTAAACTAACTTGCCCAATTTCAAACCCAGGTCATCTGAGGCCATATGTAGTTGCCTTTCCACTATGCTGCAATTAAACCCACTATCTTAAAAAAAATTCAGACAAGTCGCCCAAAAGGTGATTTACCTGGAAAAAAAACATGCTCCAGGGTTATTTAGCTAGCTTTATCATTAAGCTATCAGAGAAGAGAAAATTTGAATCATAGACTCCTGAAGTCAGAGCCATCAGAAGAATCTGTAACGATCATCTTTGGGATAATTTGCTGACAATTACTTAACAAATGCTCAATTTTTATATCCAAGAATAATGTTAAGATGTCCTTTATTTGGCCAATCAGAGAAAAATTATATTCCTCTGATAGAAATCAAAACAATTGACAACTGGATCCTATTGATTGATTTTTACCACTAGAATCATTCATTATATTTCCTTGATTACAAGGCATGGCAATTGATAGCCATTCCCTCAGTTTCCAATTCTTTGCTACCATAAAAAGAGTGGCTATAAGTAGTTTTGTACCTATATAAGTCCTTTTTTTTTTTCCTTAATCTCTTTGGGGTAAATACCTATTGCTGAGTCAGAGGGTGTACAGAGTTTTATAGCCCTTTGGGCATAGCTCCAAATTGTTTCCTAGGATGGTTGATTCATCTTAATATGGAAAGTTTATTTTCTTCCCCAAATAGGGTGGCTTTTCTCTATCGGTTATACCCCATTCCCCATTTCCACCTTATTCCAGCTCATTCTAGATCACTTGATACAAATAACCCCAACCATCCTATCATGGAAAATTGAAAATCTTCTCTCCAGTCATGGGAAGAAAAATCACTGTAATGAAAACCTGGGTCCAGAATCCTTTGGTGGATGTTGCTTCACCAGTAATTCTAAAGTTAGAAGGCCAACAGGGTGTGTGAGAGAGGTGACAGTGGCGATAATTGATCAGATCTAGTTATTCTAATCCAATTTATTCTAATTCTGGTGATGTGAAATCCTCTTTGTTCACTTTCCTGAGGTATTGTCAATCTTTCATTTTTCCAGAAGACTGTCTGTAGTGCTTTCCATCAGACTTTGAACTTAACAAATGCCAATTAAAACGTGGGTCAAATAAAAAAATAGTTGGGTGTTACGAAGTAAAGAGTGCTAATCCTGAAGTCAGGAAGACTTGAGTTTGAATTTAGCCTCCGATATGCACTAGGTACTAGTTGTGTTTCCCTGGGCAAGTCACTTAACCTCTGTTTGCCTCAGTTTCTTCATTTGTAAAATAGGGATAATAATAGCACCTACTTTTAAAGGTTGTTGTGAAGGTCAAATGAAGTAATAATTATAAAGCACTTAGTACAGTGTCTGCCACATAATAAACACTTTATAAATGTTAACTGTTATGCTTATTACCTTTGGATTTCCCAATCCTTGGTTCTTGTCTATGAGAATTAAGTTGAGACTATGAACTAAAGGCTATGACTAGTGTCTGCTCCTTGGCATGAGACTAAACATTACCCGCTGCCCAGTGGTTGGACTTTTCTGGCATGATATCACTTGGTATTTTCAAGGCAATGACATGAGAATGCTTTCCCTTTGAGATTATTTCTTGAAGCCTAGTGATCTCATGAAAAATGTATGAAATGAAACTGACTCACACTGAAATAGCCAGTGGTAGCATTAGCTTGTGTGAGGCTGTCATTTCAGGTGTATTCACCACAGTGGAACGTGATTACAATGTATTTTGAGATAAAGTGTTAGGCAAAACTGGACAAACCAGTTTAATCTTGTACATTTAATGTGAAATTTCCTGCCTTGTCCTAAGGATTGGGATGCAACCAATTTGTTTCTAGAAGTTAACTAATCTTCCTTTAAAATGATGTTTTTAAGAATCAAATATAACTTGAAAGGTAGTTCTGCATAGTTCCTAGAGAGCTGGCCTCTGAACCAGAAAGACCTGGGTTCAAGTCTGGCTCCAGAGTCAGGAAGACCTGAGTTCAAATCCTGTCTCAAATACTTACTACATGCGTGACCCTGAACATGTCATTTAAGCTCTATTTGCCTCAGTTTCCTTATCTGTAAAATGCAGATAATAATAGCACCTACTTCCCAGGGTCATTGTGGGGACTAAATGAGATAATATGTAAATTGCTTTGCAAACTTTAAAGTGCAATATAAATGCTAGCTATCCTCATCATTATCATCCTGGGTCATTTTGGCTCTCAATGCCCCAAGTAACTCTCTAATACAGTAAGTTGCAGAAGAGTTGACTAGATCTTCCTTAGTAGAAAGAATTTCTTCACTGAGAGAGCTCCCTGTATACCAACCAAGTCACAAGTCCAGACTAATTAGTTTGGAGGGCAGGAAGAGGAGAGCTGGAGGGAAAAAGATGAGAGTTGGCAGGCCTGAGCAAAAAACAAGTTAGATTACCTTTTTTCCCCTTCCAAATGAAGACTTTCCAATGTAAACTTTTAGTTTATAGGTAATTAAACCTGGGATTTAAATCTATCAAGTCCTTAAGAAGTAAAGAATAACAGCTGGGGTACCAAGAGGTAGCAGTGGTTTGATAAAAATAAGGGATTTGGCAACACAGAACTTGGGTCTAATATCCGCTAAACTACTTAAAAGTCTCATGACCTTTAGCAGTTTGGCAAATCAGTTCCCCTTTTATAATCTCCATTTCCTTCTCAGTAAAATGAGAGGAATGGACTAGCCTCAATTCGATGAACACCTGTTATGTGTAAGGACCCTATGGTAGATGCCGACTGAAAAAAAAGGAAAATTCCCCACCCTCTCAGAATTTGTATTCTACTAAGTATTACAGTTGATCTAAGAATGTCTTTCTCAGCTCTACATCTTACAAAATATTTGAAAATTGCAGCCTTTTTAATATCCTAAGAAAGTGTGTCCTCAGAGCCCTAGGGAAATAGATTGGTGGTTTAGGAACAATTGGTCTACTTGAAAGAATGCTGGATTTAGGATCAGAAGATTCAATTCAATTCAATAAATATTTATTAAGCGTCTAAGTTAGAGATGTACTAAGCACTTGGGCTACAAAAAGAGGCAAAAGATAGTCCCTGCCCTCAAGGAGTTTACATTCAAATGGATTGGAGTTGAAATCCAATGTCTGATGTTGACAGGTTTTATGACCATGTCTAAGTCCCTCAACCTCTCACAGAGGGCTTCAGTATCACCTCATCTATAAAACTGGAATTTTACATCTTTCTCACCAGACTATTGTAAGGAAAGGGCTTTGTGAACCTTAAAGATTTCTAAATGTGAGTTGTGACTTATCAGCACTCCAGAGGGAGCAGCCATTGCTTCTCTGCCTTCTGTCCTCTGAGCTTGAAGTACCTACTTATTTTGGCTGGTTTATATTTCCCGGAGCCTACCTGATGGATGGTAAACTATTGGGTTTCACTGTCTTCTGTTTTAAGGGTCAAAGGCTGTCCTAGACTGGGGACTCTGCAATTTATATCTGCCTATGATTTTTAGTAACAGGGATCTGGCAGCTTGTGGTTTCTAAAGATCTCTCCACCCCTCAGGGTGCTATGGCTTCAGTCTATGTGTTTGCAAGGATGCAGTGGATGATGACCAGGGCTGGGAATTTGGGAATCTTGCTCACCTATTTCAATTCTGTGTAGGCTTTCTATAAGACAATTTTATGCCCCCTCCCTTCTCCTTAAATACTGCCTTCTTGATTGAAATCACAGCTTCAACATAGGGTTTTAGGGGAAATAAAGGTGATAATTATAATCATATTTTTATTCTGTGCAGGTAAATTAAATTAGAAAAATGCTCTAACAGGTGGTTTTTGGCTGCATGTGTTGGCCTGTTTGGTTTTTTTTTTTTTTCACTTGCTCGTTAAAATGAGTGCTAAAAATAAGTTTTGTTTGCTTTAGACCTCAGACTCCACAGAAAAGGCTGTCACGCCCCCTGAAACTGAACCGGCAGGGCCTGGGCAGAAGAACAAGGAGGCTTCAAAGGAAAAGAAGCCCTCAGCTGATCAGAACAAGCAGAAAGGAAGCAAAAAGGACGTCATGGAGCAGGTGAACTCCCCTGATCGCAGAGGGGCTGAGAAGAATTCCATGCAGAATGGAGGGGACTCCAAGGAAAGCCCCCTGAAGAGGCCAGAGAAGCGACAGTCTTTGGGAGGCTTCTTTAAAGGCCTTGTAGGTGTATTTATTTTTCTCTCTTATTCTTTTGCTTCAGGTCATTTCTTCCCAAGACCATGGCTGGAAGGGACTTCAGAAGCCATCTGGTCTAACCCCATAATTTTGCAGAACAGGAAACTGAGGTCCAAGGAAGTTAAGTGACTTGCTCAAAGTCGCACAGGTAGTAAGTGCACCCAAACACTGTCCAAGAAGGCATTCCTAAAAAGCAAAGAGCCTCAGTGGTATGCTGATTAGAAGTTTAGGGAGAGGATTTTGTTTATTGAATTCCTATTCTCTGATTCCAGAGTCAGTATTCTTTCCACTATAATTTGAGTCTGTTGGGCCAAGGGAATAATGATTCGACTTTTGCAAATAGTGGTTATATGACCCTGGCCAAGTCTACTATCCTTTCAGTGCCCTACGAAATCCCTTATGTTGCAGAATGCTTGAGATAGTCACTGGTAGAGGGAATTTCCCACAACAAGGATATCAAAAATTCTAAACCAAACCCAATTCATCTCCCAAATCTGTTGGTCAGTTTCTAGGGGTAGTGTGGGCATGTTCTTCCTCAATACTCAGGCTGTTTAAACCCAATAGCCATGGTTCATTGAAGTCCTGAAGGCATCCTAGGCTGATGAGCTGTTCTAGTATAAGGAAACTATCTAAATGTTAGCTGCAATAAGCACAGAATTCTTTGTCCCCTATAAATTCCATTCTAGAGTGACATCCAAGCTCCCTCCTCTGGCATTCTCTTCATTTTCCTCTCCCATGACTTCTCATTCCTTCCCTCTGAAAACCTCCCCATCTTTTTCTGTGGTATTCTCCTTGCTCCTTAATCCAGTGACTTCATCAATCATTCATCTAGTGACCTCTTCACTCTCTCCTCTAGTGACCCATTTCAGTTTGGGATTCAGTGACATTTACTCCTCCCCTCAATCACTCCTTCTTCTCACTTCCTCTGGCATCTCACATTCTCCAAAAACTCTACCTTCTCAAGTTGTCCCTAATGTATCCAACAATGGCCCCACTCCAATCACAGTTGACCTAGCTTATGTTCCATCACCCCACCAAGTCCTACTCTAAAGTGATCATCTAATATAAGCTATTATTTTGGTGAACAATAATTTACAAGTGTGTCACCGCATCTTTGAGATAATGCCTCAATCTGAGATGGGCTAGTAAATGTTTAACAATCAGTACCCCCCCAAAAAAAAAGTACATTTAACAGGTTTTTAAGTTTAATCTTCATTATCAATTTTTTCCAAATTCCAAATTTTTTTCAAAATAAAACTTTTCTTAAGTCTAGACAATCAACAAAATATTAAATCAAGGCCTTATTTTTTATTTCTGAGGTAGAAATGCTCACATTTGAGCTGGCTCCAGTATACCACTGGAGCTTAACCCAAAGGAACAATTCCACAATGGGAACTTCATGCCCCATGTAGGGGAGGAGGGAACATGGGCTTCAAATGATAGCCCGTCTGAAATATCAGGTCACATTTATTTGATTTTTTTTTATGCATTTGCTTCACAATTAACCTTTGAGGGAGACAGTGCAGATATTTATTATCTCCACTTTATAGATGGTCAGTTAGGTGGCACCACGGATAGCTGAGGACCTGGAGTTAGGAGTTAGTTAGGAGTTAGTTCAAATTTGGCCTCAGACAATTAGTAGGTGTGTGATCCTAGGCAAGTCACTTAACCTCTTTCTGCATCAGTTTCTTTCATCTATAAAATGAGGGTAATAATAGCACCTATCCTCCCACCTGGATTGTTGTTAGGATCAAATATGAAAATATTTACTTTGCAAATCTTTCAAGTGCTATATAAATACCTATTATTATAATTATGAGGAGGAGGAAGAGGAAACTGAGGCTTAGAAAAGTTCAGAGACTTATATATGGACTCAGAGGAGTAAATGCCACAGCTGGACTATTATCCCATGGTTCTACTATATGCTGGCCCCTCTATGGCTTTTCTATTCCTTTATCCTGCTGAAATAGACCATTCAATCGCCTTCCCTTACAGAGGGCCTGGACAGTTGGCAGCTCAGTCCCTGGACCACCACCCCTCCAGCTGAGTACAATGAGGACAGTCAGTTCCCTCTCCATGGCCTTCATTTTTAAAATGCAGCCACCCACAGTCTAGCTGGAGCTAGCCCCAACCCAGCAGAGAGTGTCTGTGTGCCGTGTTGTTCGGACGCAGGCCTAGCAAGACAGTGGCATGTTGTTCTCAGTTAACAATAAGCTGGGTTCATTGTTCAGTATTTGGGTGGACCTGTGGCATTAGATACTCCAGGTTCTTATCAGAGTTTGGCCACTAACTTATTACATGACCTTGGGCAGATAGAAAGTCACTTGACCTTTGCTCAGAACTTCTTTCCTTATCTATAAATTGGTGGAGAAGCAAAAGATAGAGAGCTAGAATCTGCCTCAGAGAGGAAATATGGTGTAGTGGAAATAATACTATAATTGGAGTCAACAGAGGTTTGGTTTTTTAATTCCAGTTCTCACTTATTACCTGTATGACCATGGACCAATCACTTAATCTCTGAGAGCCTCAGTTTCCTCCTCTGTAAAATAAAGAGAACAATACCTTCAATACCTTACTTCATAGGATTGTTGTAAGGATCAGATGAGATATGGTGTGCAAAGTGCTTTATAAATTTGAAAGAACATGAATTGTGATCGTCACAGATTTCTGGCACTGAAATTCTGTGATTCTATCATCAATCACTGGTTAAGGATGCTGAGGTTTTAGGAAACACAATGTACTGGAACATTACAACAACATCCTAAAAGTCTGAGTGATAGGACTGAGTTAGACAGAAAATAGTATTACAACAATGTCCCTCTAAGTCCTCCAATCAAGTCAATGTTTTGCAGAATTACGGAATCTCCAAGTGGAAAGGGACATTGCAGGCTATTTGGTCCAACCTGAACTGGACCAAGAATTCCTTCTCAACATGTAAAACAGTTCATTCCAATTGAAAGAGTATTTGAAATGAAGTCATAAAGACCTCAGTCTAAATCTTGGTCTTTCCACTTATTTAACCTCTATGACCTTAGACCAGTCACTTTACCTGTCTAGGCCTCAGTGTCCTCATCAGTAAGACATAGTTAGACCAACTGACCTTTAATGTTCCTTCCAGCTTTTAATCTATTATCCCATGTCCCCCAGTAAGTGGTCATCCATTCTTTTGCTTGAAAAGCTCTGAAGAGAATATTCCCCAGGATAATTCAATCAATACTTTTTTGATAATTCTAATTTTTAGAATTTGTATGGAGTCTAAATATGTTGCTTCTCTACAACATATAGACATTGGGTCCAAGTAGAACGTGTCTAATTCCTCTTGCACATGACAGCCCAGCAAATATTTAAGGACAGTTATTATGTCTTTTACACCCCCCCCCCCAATAAAAAGACAAGAAAATAAATAAATAAAAACAAAAAGTCTTCAGTTATTACAAACTTACCTTATGCAAGGCAATGTGTTCAGGACCAGGGACACAGATTAAAAACAGCATGGTCCTTGCTTGCAAGGAATTTATAAATATAAAATGGGAGAATATGAATAATGGATTCTCTGATAAGTATGACACAAAATAGAGTATGATGCAAACCTCACAGCCAATCCCCTGGACCACCACTCCTCCCATTAGGTCCAATGAGAATGTTCATATCAAGTTTCATGTCCCAATCTTTATTTTAAAAAATATACATAGCCACCCACCAAGGAGCCCCAGTCCAACTTGGAGCCACTGTGTGCAAATATTTCTTTTTTTTATTATTATTTTTAAAGTAACTTTATTTGATAGGGACACTGGAGTATTATGAGCAACAGCTGACATGTTTAAAACAGTTGGGCAAATATTTCTTGAGCATCTACTGTAAGAATTATAGTGAGGTTATAAAGGGTACAAAAGCACTTTAAGACCTAGTCCCTTTCTTTCCAGGAATTATTGTTTGGTTAGGGATACACTTGAAATAATAATAAAATAATTAGGGGTTAAACATGTCCTTCCTGTCAGAACAGTTATTAACCAACTTGGAAAGAGCATTATATTAAATTCCAAGCCATGATCATGTTATAGGGAGTCTCTCTAACCCTGTCTATTCTCTATAGCAGGGTTTTTTTTTTAACTCTTCTTGTGTATTGGGTCCCTTGCAGTTTGGTGAAGCCTATAGACCCCTTCTCAGACTAAGGTTTTAAATGCAATAAATAGAATGCATAGAATTAAAATTAAATCAATTTTACTTAGAGTTATCAAATTTTTTAAAAAATTAATGGATTCTAATGGAAAGAGCATATGGCAGGGAGCCAAGAGAATTAAATTCTAGTCCCAGCTCTTCCACTAACTAGCTGTGTGACTTTGAAATCTTGTGACCTCTCCTGTGCCTCAAATTTCTCATCTATAAAATGGGCATGATAATACCTACCCTATCTTAGGGGTTTTCCCAAATGCTCAAATAGAACAATGTAAAAGTGCTTTGAAAACACAAAAAAATACTATGTAAATGTAAGAAATTAATATTATAATCACTGCTATTATCACACACAAAAAAGTAGGAAGTTTAATCTGTTGATGTTAGAGATGATTGGGCTGCAGGACAATCTCTGGTGTCCTGATAAAACAGTAACCAAATCAAGAGATGGATGTTCTTCCTTCCTAAAGCCCAGAATTGAGAGGTACCTCATTTTTCCCAAACCAAGAAAATAACAATAGACTCAGGCAACTGATTAGTTCTGATCCCGTACCCTATCATAAGATAATAGGATCTCTGGAAAGAAGAAATGGCAAAGGAATAAAGAAACTTCATAGAACAGAAGGGATGCTAGAACACAGAATGTAAGAGCCAGAATAAACCTTAGGATATTTAACATTAGAAGTAGAAGGGACCTTATGACATAGAATGTCAGAGTTGGAAAGGACCTGAAAATATAGAATAACAGAGCTAGAAAGAACCTTTGACTATAAAATGTTAGAGCTGGAAGGGGTCTTAGAACATGGAATGTTCAAAGTGGAAGGGACCTTTGAACATAGAGCAAAGAATGCCAAAGCTAAAAGGTCCCTTAGGACATAAAATGTTACCACTGAGAAGGGCTTTAAGGATCATGTAATCCAACTCCTTCATTTTAAGAAATAAAACCCTGGAGCTTAGAAAGGGGAAATGATCTGAGCATCTAGTGGAGCCAAGACTCAAAGTCAAATTTTCTGACTAATGGCCCATCCTGGCAGACCAAGAGAAAATTTCCATTTGTCAAGGATGTTCTCTCTTTGGCAGTGACAAATGTCTCAGCAAGCTGCAGTAGTTTTCTCTCAGGAAAGTAGAGTTGGGAAAACAAACAGAACTGCCCAGGTCCAAGCAAGAAAAAATGAAATCTGGCCTTGGAGCCCTTGGAAGGTAACTGAAATCCCATGTTGTTCTTGTAACATCTTTCTTGGATAATGAGCAAGGAGAGAGGTCCCTGTGCAGAACAACATGCTTCCTTTTGGAAAACCATGGTTACTTATCCTTCAAAAGGTATGATTTACTCTTGCTTTAATATGACCGAGCAATCCTGGGCAACTCAGTCATATTTGCATTTTCTCTCATCTCCTTCAGGCCCCTGACCCCAAACTCCACCCCTCCAATTTTGCAAGCAAAGATAAACCCTCATTAAAATTTTCTCGGTTGTTTCTTAATGATGTCAGCTGCAGGCAACTGGACTTAATAACATGTTGTGTGCCTGATGTTCATGTCTTGACTGTGAAGTCTAGGTCATGGTGTTTTGAATGGATAAACGTCTAGAGATACCAGTGATCTGGAAGTCTGTTGAAATGGCAGACTCTGATCTTTTCACTTGGGTGATTATTGAATTCATCCTGCCAGATGCCCTAAAGGGCAATGAAAGAACCACAGGGGATTGGGAGAATTATAAATGTGCCAAAAACTCCATGTATCTTGTCATTGAACAGTAATACCAATGCCCTGACAGATAGAAAAAGTCCTCAGCAAAATTTTACAACAGGTAGAATTTATCATGGTTTTCAATCCCAACTCCATTACCCACTTACTGTGTGAACTTAGGTGCAATCTCTCTGAGTTTCATCTTTAAAATAGAGATTATATTTACGCTACCCATTTCACAAGGTTATTGTAGAGATCAATTCACATAATGTATATTTAGTGACCCCTCTGGGTTATCCCAACTCAGCATTCACAGGGTTGATCCTACTGTTACAGTTTCTAGGGTAATCTATGGGTACTCATATATTGTTCACAAGTCCCAACCACTGAACTTACCTTTAATAGTCAATCAGTAGACACAATTAGCTCAAAGAAAAAGGTATTTATCAAGATATCACAGTAAAAACAGTAGCTATAAATATCCTCCCCCCACAAACCTAGAACTTACTCTCCCACAAATACAGAGTTGATGGGAAGAATGGTAATAGACAATACATTGGTAGTGAGGCACACACTTAGGGAACACATGTGGCTATAGTAATTCATAATTCTTGTACTGTAGGTTCCAAATGGGAAGGGGATTAAGCTACTAAGCACCTACAACCTACCGGGCACTGTGCTAAACACTTTACAAATATTACCTCATTTGATCCTCACAACAACCATTAAAATAGGTACTGCCATTATCATCCCCATCTTTACAGTTGAGGAAACTGAGGCAGACCAAAGTTAATTGACTTATCCAGGGTCACATAGCTAGTAAGTGTTCGAAGTCATATTTGACCTCAGATCATCCTGACTCCAGGACCAGCATTCTATCCACTGTGTCACCTGACTGCCTCGATAGGTAGCATTTATATAGAAATTTAAGGTTTTCAAAGCATTTTATAAATATTTCTTTTTAATCTTCACAACAACCTCAGAAGTTAGGTACTATTATGTCTTTTATTACATATGAGGAAACTGAGGCATATATAAGTTAAGTGACTTGCCTAGGGTCACATAGTTAGCAAGTGTCTGTGGCAGGAATGTAACTCAGGTTTTCCTGACTCCAGGTCCAGCACTCTAGCCACTGTACCAACTTAGCTTCCTCCAATGTTCTTTCCTTTCTTATGCTATCCTCACAATGATCCTTCCAGACATGTCTCCATTGCATGGGTTACTCAGCTGTATTCCCAAGATTTGCTTCTGCCCTAAGCTCAAATCTCATGTGCCAGGCTAGTTTTGTCACGAAGCCACAGCTGACTCTCTTCTCTACTGCCAGAGGTCTCACTTCTTAAAGCTGATTCTTGGCCCCAAATTTTTATGTCTCTGCTGCCTGCAGTGGCTCACTGGGTGAACAGCATTGCAACAAGATGGTATGGCCAGAAGGGTGTGTTGGCAGAGAGGAGGAGAAAAAAAATGATGGATAACAGCCCACAAAGCTTCTGCTTCCCTCCAATGTTAAAGAGTTCACAAGCTTAGTTTTTTGAAAATCTACCAGGGAAGTGATTCTTCTTCTACCAGACAATGCTAAACTCCCCTTCCAATTCAGTCAGGAAAACCTTTTCACACTTTGTAAAGGATTGATATTCTAATAATAATGTTGTTGTTGCTGCTATTCTTCAGCAAGCCTGTCTTTAGCTAGCCTTCCCTACCCCCTCCCCTCCATTTTTTTTTTCCTTTGGTAAATTCTTTATGAGACATTCAATGCTTGGAAACCCTTATGGTTGCATTTCACCTGAACCTTGTCTTAAACTCCAGATTTTTCCCATCTCTTAATCTGGATTATTGTCCATCCCATTCCCTAAAATCTGTTCTATCTTCTAAGTGGCAGTTAGTTAATCTGCCCATCCTACAAACAGAGGCTAATGTACAGATTGTTAAACCCAGGTAATGGACATTTCAATAGGGACCTACTGGAAACAATGCCTTACTCATCAAAACTGTAATCTCCAAATGTTAGTTTGATCTTGTCTAAGGGAGAAAGTAAGAACGGGGAATATTTCTAGTGGGAAGGGAGGCTACTTGCTTATCTATGGAGCAAGGCTAAAAATACATTGCTCCCCTCGGGCCTCCATTTTCGCAAAATCCATTGTCAGTGATTTGGGTTTAGCTTATAAAAACATGGCTACTTTGCAGGGGGAGAAGCTGAGGTCAACTCTGAGAAGCTGAATGACATAATGAGAAATTTGTTGGATTGGGAGTAAGGAAGTTTGTGTTTGAATCTAGATTCTGACATTCATTAGTATGCAACCCCAACTTGAACCTCAGTTTCCTCACCTGTAAAATGGAGATTCTAATAATATATCTATTACCTACCACATAAATTAAGAAGTTATTTTTTTTCTTTTTTGCTTTTTGCTTTTTGGAGGGGGGAAAGCCAGGGCAATTGGGGTTAAGTGATTTGCCCAAGGTCACATTGCTAGTTTTTTGTTAAGTGTCTGAGGCCAAATTTGAATTCAGGTCCTCCTGATTCCAGGTCTGGTGCTGTCTTCACTGCACCACCTAGCCACCCCAAGAAGTTCTTTTTAAACCTTAAGTCATTATTATTTTGACAGAACCAATATGAGATGCTTTGGTGAGTCTCTTTCATTCTTTTAGGCCATAATATTGCTCTACATTGTTTCTCTGGGTATAGGGCACAGCACCAAGTTCATAAATTCAGAAAGCCAGCTAAGCATCTAGTTCCTGCAGTCATTTAATTGATGTGGGGGTGTTCAGATGTCTGTGTGAACCTCAAGTGACTGGCTTGTTTTTGCAAAGTTTGTGAGATTTAGAGTCAGTTAACATTAGTAAGCCACAGGACATTTAGAAGGAAATGTCTTAACTTGCCCAGGGTATAATCAATTAGGTTTGCTAAAGAACAAGAAACAAGCCTGTATAGTAAGTAGACTGACAGCCAGGAATCCTGGACTTTAGTTTCAGCTCTGCCATTAACCCACTGTGTTTCCAAAGGCAAGTCACTTTTCCCTTTTATGTCTCAGTTTCCTCATCTGTAAAATTAGACATTTGGTTTCGTTCTTTCTTTCCATTCCATTAATCTAAGCTTTTTATGTTATTGAGAGTTGGGGGTTGGGATGGGGAGTGGAGAGTTTACTTCTCTGTATGGTTTAATTGTTAAAAAGGGCTTGCTTAAAATCAATAGTAGCCAGAGGAGAATTTAGACTACGGTTTTACTAAGACTGCCAGGGGCAGATCCTAGAGGGAAGTGGAGATTGGAGGGAATAATGAGGTAGAAAACTAGGGATGATCCCTGACCCCATCTGTTGGGTGCCCATTGTCAGGAGAATTACTGAGGGTGATGACTGGAATAAAAAGTCTTTATCACATTTTCCAAAGGCCAAGATAAGAAGGCATTCTAAGGGGGAAATGGTATTACTACCAGCACCTAAAAGCTTGGATCAAGAAGCTGATTCAAAGCTCCCCAAAACCAGGACAGATGCTTCTGTCATCCACAGGAAAGCAACCCCTCCATAAACCTTCTAACAGGACCATAGGATTTAATACCAAAGAGATATTTTCTGGACCAACCCCTTTATTATACAAATGAGGAAAATGAGGCCCTGAAAGAAGTGTCCATTAGACTGGAATCCTATTTGACCTTGGACATGATAAAATCTGAGAGCTAGAGTTAAAAGAGGCCTAGGAGGCCATGCAGTCTAACCTTCTCCTTTTATAGATTAGGAAATTGAGACCAGGGAGATTGAGCCAGGATCACACAGGTTGAAAGCATCAGAAGTGGGATCAACCAAGCTATAAGCACTTACTAAGTGCTCCGTCCCAGGAACTGTGCTGGGTGCTGGCGATGCCAAGAAGGAACTTGGATTTTATCAGGGGAGACAAGTATTTACATATGTGGAGCATTACAGAGAAATAACTAGAGAGTCAGGGGGGAGGAAGAGTCCGAAGTACAGCCTGGAGAGTTAGAACGAGCAGACATGGATGAGTCATGTCAACCCTCTGATCTTCAGTATCTTCATCTTTAACATGAGAGTTTGGGACTACATGATTTTAAAAGTTCCTTCCAGCTCTAAATCTTATGGCCCTATAGAGCCGGCTCTCCATAGAACCAGGGATTAGAATCTGGGAGTTCTTGCTTTGCCAACGGACAAGTATAACATCAGACAAATCAAATCTCCAGTCTGGTCATCAGTTTCCTCATCTGTAAAACGAGGAGGGTTTCCTTTCATGGGAGTCATTCATGGGGTGAGATTAGATATCTTTCTCAGAAAGGCAGTCTTATAGTGGTATTTCAACTCAACTGCCCCCAGACTATGTCTTCTGCCTTTAGCTAAGATTGCCGAGACACCTGCAGCAAAGAATGCTTAGAAGGGGCGAAGGGAAAAGGGATCAGGTTGGGGAGAAGGGAAATGTGGCCAGCAGACTTTTATGCTAACGCATGAGGATCCAAATCTATTGCTCTTCAAAATGATTCAGCCTTTTCATATTGTTCTCCAGGGACCAAAACGGATGTCTGACGCGGAAGTGCAAACAGATCCCGTGTCTATCGGGCCAGTTGGGAAATATAAGTAATAAATACCCAGAGAGCTATTGAAGAATCCCTGCTCACAGCATGTTCTTCCACAGTCAAGCTGACTTTTTCCTACCCCACATCCCCCTTCCTCATTTCCACCACTGCTGTCATCAATTGAGACCCCTGCCTAAGGATAAAAGCAACAGCTGATGTACATTGAGGTGTATTATTTACATATCTGGTCCATTATATGCCAATCAATAACTGTAAAGGTCATCCTGAAGCCATGTGTATGTAGTACTGTAACTAAAGAGAAGTCCGTAACGTGGAGGGGTGGGATAAGGGACAATTATTCTAAATGAGGTATGAAGTTATAAAAATGGCAGCCATTGCAAAAAAAAGTCAATTGCATAAAAATTAATGTACACTGAGAGGATTAAGCTTTTGTAGTTAACAAATACTTGACCTCGAAACTTGAAAGGAACTATATATAAAACCTAGATTTGTTTCATTATGCGTTTCACAGAGGAAACTAAGTAGTCATAATCTGTTGAAGGTGGAGGTATCACCAGTTTCTTGAAAGGTAAATGAAAATGATGAGATCATAAAGGCTGAATGGAGAGGGCCTGAAATGATTTGGAAAAACAAGGGTATTGTTTTTTGTTTTGTTTTGTTCTTTTTCTTTTTTTTGTTTTGATTGGGTTTTTTTGGGGCACGGTTTGGGGACATGGGGTGAGAGAGCAACTTTTTAAAAAGCTGCAAAGTTATCATACAACACCAGGGGGAGCCAGGGTCTCCATTCGAGAGCACTGTGCTACTAACACCATTCTGTATCTGCAGTCTTACATTATTAATGTTTTTCAGATTCCTGAGAAGCCTTCATCTGTTTTGTCTGACACTTGTCCAGAGTCTTGTCTGTAATTTCCTAATGAAAAATCTGCATATTATCAAGATTCTGCCTCTTTTACCAAACTCTTTCCCCTAACCCGGCTTAATAAAGTTTACTGAAGATTCAAATACCTGTGATTATTTTTAACACCTGTACAGAACAGCAAATAGTATTATGAGTCTAACATGATGGAATTCAAGGTAGCAGATTATTTACATAGTTGTATATACTATGGCTTTCTCTTGAGTTAATTTTTTAAATACTTTTTTTACCTTCCAAAGTATCTTTAATTTTGAACTAAAACAGATTCCCTGTATTCACCTAATACCTAAAATGTCTTTTTGTCACCCAGAGATTCCCCATGGCCCCTGCATCTCCATGTCCCCTTTGATTCCTTTCCTTTCCCCTCCCCCTCTCCAAACCACTGCTTTGAAATAAACATGGGTTATCCTCTCTTAACCCAGGCATAGAGCACAGGAAAGTGTCTGCCTGGAAGGCAGATGGAATCTACAAAGTTGGCAAAATGACATTTGAAAACTGTGCTCAGAATAGTCGATAAGGACGTGGGCTCTTGTTCCAGTAGGCTGTGCAGGTAGAAGGCTCTGGCTGGATTGGCCAACTCCCAGGCTTTCAGCTGGTGGTGTAGATACTGGCCCCAGTCCGGGCTAAAAAAGGAGATTGGATCCTTCTGCTTGCTGATGGGGCTCAGGGCTTCTAATCTTTTCTCCATGCCCAGAGCTAGTTTGCCACAATCTGACTCTTCTACATCCCGTCGGAATGTTTGTCTTGGCACAAGCCAGGCAAGGAGCTATTAGAGAGAGGAAAAGAAGGAGTGGAGAGGGAGGGGAAGGAGTAAATTTTGCCTACATAAGTCTGTTGAAAGAATCAAAGAAACAGTGGCCACTGACTCCCTGGTTAGCTCCAAACACTAGGGGGTTGCCTAATCAGGCTTTGTTTTGCTGGGGGAAGAGGCAGGGGTTATTCAGCAAATTGAGAGTAGTAATAGTATAATTTGCAGGTCTCACCTCACTAGCCAAAGGGGTTTGTTACTTAGATCAGAAAAGTCCCCTGGCAGAAAGGATAAGAAACAAACAGAGTGATTGCCAGTGACCTTCTGTCATGGACCCACTAATGCGTATGAAATAATGGTTAGCGTTGGCAGAGCCCTGACATACACAGATAATCTCCTTCCCTGTTTTTAGATTTGATTGCTGTGTAATCAGGGAGGAAAGTACCATGGCCACAGCCTGAGCCCCCAGAGCCACATCCACTCAGAGAAGGAATTTTACCTTGAAATTTCCTTCCTTTGGAGATGATGGCAAAGTATCTTTGTTGGATGTGGGTAGGTGTCGGGATTTTTATTTTCCCTGGGCAAGCAAAAGTGAGGTTTATGTCTTAGATGACTCATTTCTGTTTTCCCTTTAAAAGGCTTAGCTGGGAACAAAGGGAAAAGCTGTTTTGTTTATTTGTTTGTTTGTTTTGGGATTTGAGTTTGTTTGTTTTTTAGGTTGAGATCTTAAATTCAACTTCTCCAGAAGAGGGCAGGGACTTCACTCAGGGGGCAGTTTCCATCCACTAAAGGTTAACAACACAGGTCTTGGAAATAAATGGAAAAACTAGATTCAAAACTGTGGCAATGTGAGGTTGGGAAAATACTTTTAAGGGCTGGTTTCAGATCATAGGCCACATTCACCAGAACAATGGAAAAAATTCCTTGGATAAGAATAAAGAGAACAAAGTTTTAAGATGGAGAAGAGACTAGAAAGACAAAGATATAAAAAGTGAAACAAGATGAACAGACAGATTGATGAAGAGATAAAAGACAGAGAAGAATCTGGGAGGTAGAGAGAGACACAAAGAGATAAGAGACCCGGAGAAGGAAACAAGAGGCAGAGAGAGATAAACAGAAATAGAGAAAAACAGAGACTGAGTCAAAGATATAGAAAGAATAAAACAAAGAGACAGAAAAAAAACACATTAGAGAGCTAGAGAGAGAGAGAGAGAGAGGAAGGGAGGGAGGGAGGGAGGGAGAGGAGAGAGGGAGAGAGAGAGAGAGAGAGAGAGAGAGAGAGAGAGAGAGAGAGAGAGAAACTGGCAGAGAACACCCAGAATGAGTAAGAAAACAAAGAAGAGAGGCATGAAGGGGGGAGGGGGAAGACAAGGTATCATTTTTACATTGAAGGAAGAATTGTATCTTCTCCAATGTCAGCAAGAAGTAGCCTTTCCAGGGACTGAGCTGAAATGGCCACCATGACCTAAAAATTGCTCTCTCCAGCTGACAGTGATTTATTGACTGTTCTCTATAAAAGAACTCATTCAACAGTTAAGTTGTTTTGAGCCCTGCTGCCATGTGTTCTCCTCATTACAGGGTTAGCATCTTTAAGGGGGATCTAGACATTAAAATAAAAAAAAATTTTTTAAGTGAATTTCTTGTCGAGTTCTGTGGTGCATACTGGGTTTTGTTTTATTTGGTTTTCTTTTACCTCTTCCTTATACTTTAAACAAATTATCCCAATATGAAAACACACATTAACTGAATTGTTCTCCTTTGAAAAGTGTCCAGATGCACCAGGGTCTCATTAAACTACCAGAGCCCAGTATCTGATCTCTTCCCAACTCTGACTGGGGGCAAGGTGACTCGCCACAGATTTATATAACCTGGAAATGACAATGTAATTTCCTGTGTCAAATAGTCCCAAAATGATTCTCTACATAAAAAAAAGGAATCAGCTACCAAGACTGGGGGAGGTGGGGGAAGGGAGAAGTGATTTGAATTTTATTAACTCACTAACACTATTGGGATTAGAAAGGTAGTTTGCAGCAACAATTACAGGGGTTTGGTTTTTAATGATTCAGTAACACTTTCTGTTGTCCCCCCTCCCCTCATTATTGCCCCATCCCAGTCTCAGCCGCGAAGCAGGGTTTGGGAGTGATTAGAATTTTTCTTCCACTGTCATCTAAATAAAATGTCATCAAAAATTAGAGATTCCATAAGGAATAAAAAACAACAACAAAGCAGGCTGCTTGTCTTTGTAATTCAGATTATCAGCTCCAACCTGCGAGGGAGTTTGGTATCCACCCTTTGCATAAATTGGTCAACACTGACTTCCCTCAAGGGGTTAACCCTTTCCACCCTTCCTGACTCTTTTCAATGGAGACCCACTAAGCAGCCTTCCCAAACTTGGGTCCTTTAAGACTGCTTATCAAAAGTTGCCATCAGTACCATTAAATGGAAATAGGAATCAGTATGACCTTGGATGTACTTAATTGTATCCTTTATCTCTTTTAATTAAGACTTTAATTAGGGCTTTCCTGTAATTGGAGAGGTTGAAGAAGAAGAAAAATGCTCTTCTACAAAATGGACCCAAGTCCTCCATTTGCAAAATGTAATGTTTACAATTCCTCCCAGAAGTTTCCTGTCCTTGAAGAATTCAACAGCCAACCACACGAGGGAGCCCCAGCATCTGGGGTTGTACATTCTATGGGCAAGGAATATATGCCATTGCTTACTCTGAAGCCGAGACAGGACTGGGCAGGAGAATATTAATATTGGGGCATTTATTGAGTTTACTAGACAGTGTTCAAAGGAATACCATTGTGGGACACAAAGAAAGTAGGAGTCTCAGTCCTCTTCTTTCAGCAAGCCCCAGTCTCCAACATTCCATCTTCATGTTCTTTTCTCCACCTAGTGGGAGAGTCTCCCTCAGAGGACATACCCTATGAAGTACTGTTATGTTGTCATGACAATCATAGGATCATTGCTGGAGGTACCCTTAGGGGCTATCTGGTCCAACTTTACATATAAGACAACTGAGGCACACAGAGGTGAAGAGATTTGCCCCAGGTCAGATACACAGGAAGTACACTGTGGGAGATTCTGACCCAGGTTTGCAAAGCCAGGCCTCTGAGATGACACTAATGATATCTGCATTCATCTATGAGTGTGAAAGACCAATATTCCCTGAATACCTCTGCACAGCACATAGCAAGGGTTAGATTCTATAGAGGATGGGCTTTCATTCTTTTTTGGGTCATGGACCCACCTGGCAGTCTATTAAAGCCTATGGATCTATTCTCAGAATAATACTATTAAGCAAACAAAAGACAGCTGGTGGTTCAGTGGATTGAACACCAGACACGGAGTCAGGAAGATCTGAGTTCTAAAGGTACCTCAGATCTAGCTGTGGGAACAAAGTCAAGTCATTTAATCTCTGAATCAGTTTCTTCATGTGTTAAATGGGGATAATAATAGCACTTACTGCTAAGGACTAGTGTGAGGATCAAATGAGATAATGGCTGTAAAGAGCCTGGTAAATAGTAAATTCTTTTATTATTAAAATATTTAGGATTATAAAGGAAACTAATTGTATCAAAATATAGTTACCAATGTAATATGATTGGGCAGTTACATGGCATAGTGCATAGAGTGCCAGGTCTAGAGTTAGATAGGCTTATCTTCCTGAATTCAGATACTGCCTCAGATTCTTAATAGCTGTGTGACCCTGGGCAAGTCACTCAACCCTGTTTGCCTCAGTTTCCTCAACTGTAAAATGAGCTGGAGAAGAAAATAGCAAAACACTCCAAATAGGGCCATGAAGAGTCAGACACGCTGAAAAGCAACTCAATAACAGTATAGTTATAAAAATATTTTTTATTATACAAGTTTACAGACTCCAGATTAAGAACTCCTGCTTAGAAGGTATATAAAATTATAGAATTTCAGGACAGAAACTCTCTAGATCACCTTTAATTTACAAATGGAGAAACAAACTTATAGAGATGAAATGCTTTGCCTAAAGACACAAAACTGACAGGGAAAAGACTTTTGAGCCTAAGTCTCATTACTCCAGATGCAACACTCTTTTCACTGCTTCCTTGGCCACAAACAAAACAAAACAAAAAAACTTAAGTCAGGGAGATGATGCACAGACAAATAAAATAATACCTTAATACAAGACAGGATATGATTTAGTGCAGCAAGAAGCTCAAGAGAGGGGCAGCTAGGTGGTGGTGTGAATAAGTCCTGGAGTCAAGAGTACTGAAGTTCCAATGTGGCCTGAAACACTTGACACACTTACTAGCTATATGACCTTGGGCAACCCTGCCTTTCCCTCCTCCAAAAAAAAGGGGGGGGGGGGGAGAAGCTCAGGAGAGAAAGCCATCAACAACAACAACGATAATAATTCACATACCTCTTTGAGGTTTGCAAAGTGCCTTTCTTACCAGGATCCAGGATCCTATGTGGTCAAGAGGACAAGTATTACTATCTTGATTTTACAGATAAAACGTGGGTTGGGATGGCCAAGAAAGCACTTAAACACCTCCTAGGTAATGGAGCCGGGATGAGTTGTTCCATGCACCCCTCCCCTCCAATCTGGGACATTTCTCTGGGGGTGGGAGAGGACCTAGGTTAAGACAATGCTTGAGCTCCCCCCTTGGGTGCCCAGATAACTAACTATCCAGAGGTCAGAGCGGAGTGAGGAGGTCACACCCCTGCTACCTTAACATTTGTGGATTATGGGACCTTGGGCAAGTCAATCAACACCCATCAACTGCAGTTTCTCATCTGTAAAATGGGGATAAAAACAGTTACTCCACCTAGCTCACAGGATCCTAGTTTGAACACTGCAAATCTCAAAGTGATATGTAAATGTAAATGATCATCATCATTATTAGTATTTATCATTGTTACTTCTGTTAGAGGGATCACGGAGGGAAGTAAAGGGAAATGATGTAGGAAAGAAAAGTAGAGATCATATTATGGAGTGCCTCAATTGTTAGGAAAAGGAGTTCAAATTTTATCCTCCTGCAGGCTCTGCAAAATCACTGCAGGTTTAGCTGCATGGCGAAAGTGTTGCTTTGGGACTAGCAATGTTTTCCAGGCCACCTACCAAGTTTGTCCTTTGACTGGTGGCTGTAGCTTTTGTGAGGTCAGTTGCTGCCTCCGACAGCCGACAGCTTCACTGCCTCTCTTGTCTCCCCTTGCATGCCAATTCTTGCATGCATTCATTCAGCAAACACTGAGCCAACCCTGCAAAGTGGGCAAGGGATACAAGCAGAACTGGGACAAAGCCTGGGGGGGAGGCCAAGAAGGAACAGTTGTGTTAAATTACTCCAGTTGCTCCCTTAAGCTGTGTCTGAGTCACAGAATCCCACAAAGATCAGAGTTGGAAAACTTCAGAGATGTCTAGTCCAACTCCCATCCAAAGCATGGATCTTCTTGTACATACTAGGTATTTAATAAATGTTGATTGAAAGAGCATTTCCCGGTAGGGCAAGTTGCAGAGACTCAGTTATTCTCTAACCAGGAAAGCAGCTAGCTTACTTTCCTATTTAGTGTTGTAATAATAATAATAGTAATAATTACTATTATTATTACATGGCATTTAAGGTTTACAAAACATTTTAACCTATATTGCCTAATTTTGTCCTATTTATAATTATTATTTTTTATTATCATATGGCATTTAAAGTTTACAAAACATTTTAGATAGATTACCTAATTTTATCCCATTTACTATTATTATTATGTGACATTTAAGGTTTAGAAAACATTCTACCTATACTGCCTAATTTTGTCCTATTCATAATTATTATTTATTATTATTACATGGCACTTAAAGTTTAGAAAACATTTTACCTAGATTGCCTAATTTCATCCTATTTATAATTACTGTTTATTATTATTATATGGTATTTAAGGTTTACAAAATATTTTACCTAGATTGCCTAATTTTATCCTCACAACAATCCTAGGAGGTTGTTGGTTTTTTTACAGATAAGGAAAATTGAGGCTGAGAGAAGTTCTGTTTACAATGGAAAAAAAGCTGAATTTGGAGTCCCAGGACTGTTTACAACCCAAGTCACCTTGGGCAATTCAATTCACTTTCCTGGGTCTTAATTTCTTCCCCTATAAAAAGAATGAGTTGGACTAGATGACCTCTAAGATCCCTTAGAACTCCACCTATGATCATAACTAATCAATAAACATGAATAAATTCTCTGGCAGAGAATTCTACCTGGCACCAAACTCCCTAGCTTCCTGGAGTTTAGACTGTCTAGGAAAAGAGAAAAGATAACTCAGAACTAAGCTCCTCCCACCTGCTAGAGAGTAGAGACCGACCAATGTGAAGAAAGTTGGTTTCTTTTCTGCCCTCTAGGGTCCATATCTAATTGTGTTATCAGTCGGGTGAGAGATTGTCTGATACAGTCTGAGTCTGTGCATTTACAAGACTGTGGGTCAGAAGTGAAGCTCAGGGGCCCCTGCATTAGAATCCCAGTTGTCACTCCTGTCAATGACAATCAGCAAAAACTGGATCAATATCTCTCATTCTTCCCCACTGTTCACACCTAACCTGATATCTAAGCATCATGTTTAAGTCCAGGACTCCAATGCCTGCTATGGACTCGTAAGTGAAGAAAAGTAAAAATTTCAATATTTATTCCCTGAGAGGACCTCATAGTATAATTTAGTCGCTAGGGCACTAGATTTAGAATTTGGAGGAAGGCTGATCAGATCCCTCCTCAGATATCCTAGACAAGTCACTTCAATACCCTAGGTCTCAGTTTCCTCATTTGTAAAAAGATGGGATTAGACTCCAAGGGCTAATTGTGTCCTCCATCTCTCAATGTCTGATGCTGATTCCCTACCTGAGACCTTACTTGCCCCTCTCTGCCCCTGGCAACCCCTTCAGCTTCACTTAAGAGTTCTCTTGTCCCTTCCCCATCCCTTTCACTTCATTTCACAGTGTGACTGGTAAAGATTAAGGAATAAGCAGCCTTACTCTTCTGTTGGCTAACTCCACCCCCCACCCCCATCTTTGCCTGCCAGTTGTTCACAGTAGCTTAGCAGTTTTAAGAACACAAAAACAGGAAATTATGCACCAGTCCTGACTACGATTAAAAAAAAAAAAGCCCTCATATTCAAATCCTTCAGTATAAAGATTTCTTCAGTTTTCAAAAACTAGGGTCTTGAAGAATTAGATCCCTTTCCCAAGGCCCTCTGGTTTTGCTTAATCATTTCCTTTGAAAACTTATAACCTCTGACCACTACGAAAAGAGGTCAGGAAAGGGTGGTTGAGAGCATTTGAGCTGAAGCAAAACAAGACAGGAAATTCTGGATGGGAGCTCAAATGCTTTTCTCTTTTAATCCCCTGGTGCCCCAGCAGTGTAGGACTAGAGTTCTGGGAAATTGCTCATTGTCTGAATAATGATCACTCTAGGACATTCTTTTACCATTGACAATAACTGATCCAAAGGAACATTTTGTTGCCTGTAGTCTTCTAATGATTACCTGGTGTTGGGTGAATATATGTTGCAGGGAAGTATTAAGTACCCACTAGGTTGGCTAAGAGTCAAATTCTGGAGTGGGAATAGGGAAGTCACATCTTTATTTGGACCTCAGTTTCCTCATCTATAATAACTAGATGACCTCTCAATTTCCTTCCAGTTCTAACTAAGATCTCATGATCATTTCCCAGTAACATCAGGAGGAAAAACTACGTTGATTGATGTCAATGATATTATTGAGGGGTGAATGGCAGGGGAGAAGATGAAATATGTATTGAGATAAGTAAATACAAAATATATAGTTATCCCTGCCACATCTTGGGGGTTAAAGACATGATACCCCTGCAATCTGGAAAATCCATGTAAATTTTTTTGGCACTCCCTTTGTACCAGAGAAGAAGTCTGAATTATTATGTTATTAAAAGACAAAAATATGTTGATATGATACAATACCATATATATTTTTATGCATATCTGAGTTTCTAAACTTTTTCTGTGTCATCTGCGACTTCTGCAAAAGTCCCCAAAAAATTCCCATTTAATTTTTTATGCTGGTTGGTGATATATTGAAACCATGATGGGGAAAGTCACAATGTGGAAGGGATAACTGTACAAAGAAAATCAAGGTACTTTTAAGAGGGAGAAAGCATTTCTTTCATTTCAGAAATAGATATAGAAGGTATATTTTTTTAAAAATAGATAGGGATTGGGGAAAGCTTCCTGTTGACGGTGTTACTTTATCTATGCTTTAGAGAAGGTGAAGGAGCCTAAGAGACAGAAGTAAGGAGGGAATACATTCCAAAAAAGTGCATGGGCCTAGAAATGAAACAATGTATACTAGAAACAGATAGGGCAGTTTAACTATAAAGGAAAGTTCATAAAATGGAGTAATATGAAAGAAGACTAGAAAAGTACAGGGTAGCCACACCATGAAGGAATTCCAAAACCAGACTGGGAAGTTGGGAATTTTTGATCCTAGAAGCAATAGGAAGCCATTGAAGGTTTTTGAGGAAGGGAATGATGGTCAGTTTGTGCATTTTAAGAATATCAGTTTGACAGCTATTTGGAGGATGGAATGGAGATGAGAGAGATTAGAAGCAAGGGGATGAGTCAGGAGGCTACTAAAATAGTTCAAGGGAAAGGTGATGAAAGCTTGAACTGAGGTAGAAACTGTGAACAGAGAGGAAGACAGGCTCCAGAGGATTGTGAAGGTAGACTCACTATGGCCTGGCAACTGATTGAATGTAGGAGTTGGGGAAAAGGGAAGAGTCATGGATTAACTCCAGCCAATTCTTCTGAATGAAACATTTTGGGATGATTAATGCTTTTAGAGCTCTTCGTGCAACCTTGAAAAGATATTTTTAAAACCTTAAAAAAAAAAACCTGGTTAATTACAAAACTCTCACTAGCCTTTCCCAAGCTTAGAACTGCCTCACACCCAAAGTTAGGGGGAATGGAGGGCGTGGGGGTGGGAAGGAGCCACTTCCACATTTCTTACTTTCCAGGAGCAGGTTTTACACTGTGACTGACTTCCTACTCTGGGACTGTGTACCTGAGCTCAAACTGCAAAACAGCAACAGACCTAAGTTGTTCCCTAGTGACCAAAACATAATAAAAACCTTTTGTATCTGATTTAGACTCCCAGAGTGAGAGAGTTGCCTCAGTCACCAGAATGGATAGAGGCCAGGGCACATTTCTTTACTTAGGCAGTAGTACTTCTGTGGGCCAGCCAACATTTTTATCTATGTAAAGTGTCCCATGTCCTGTGAAGCATTACAAAGAAACAGAAAAGATAGTCCCTGCCAAGAGACACAGGGCAGACAAAGAAAACATATAAGCAAATTCCACATGCAGGTACAAAACACAGTCCGGCTATCATCATGTAAATGTAAATATTCAGGGAGTTGTTGGAATGCTTAGGGGATTGCATTTTGATAAGAATCTACTACATGGGCATTTAAAAATGTCTTAGCTTTTCATAATTCATCATTTCTAAGTTATTGAAATCAAGACTGTAGCATTTGCTAGCATTCTGGGGTTCTAGTTCAATGAGAATGTGAAACAATAATAATTGATAATAACAACACATTTATCTGACAAAATCTACAAAGTTCAAAATGTGTTATTAATCCCTTTTTACATCACAATAATTCGTGGAAATATTTCCCCCTCCTCTTCTCCCCTAAAAATTGACCTCTCACCCCTGAAACAAAGAAAAATCTTCTTGTTGTTCAGTCATGTACGACTTTTCTTTTTTTTTTTTTTTTTGCCTTTTGGAAGGTAATTGGGGTTAAGTAACTTGCCCAAGGTTACATGGCTAGTTGGTTTTGTGTGTGGGGGGGTGTGTGGGTGTTAAGTGTCTGAGGTTGGAACCAAACTCGGGTCCTCTTGACTCCAGGGCCGGTGCTTTACTCACTGTGCCACCTAGCCGCCCCATGTACAACTTTTCATGTCCATATTTGGAGTTTTCTTGGCAAAGATACCGAAGTGGTTTGCCATTTCCTTCTCCAAATCATTTTCCAGATGAGAAAAAATAAGGCAAAGAGGGTTAAGTGACTTTTCCAGGGTCACATAGCTAGTGCCTGAAGCTACATTTGAACTCAGGTCTTTTTGACTCCAGGCCTTACACTCTATCCACTGCACCAAAGTGACTTACTGACTAACCCAGAATCAAAGAATTTAAGAATTTGGAGGTACCACAAGAATCATCTTGTCCAAACCATATACAAAAGGAAGCCTCATTACATAAAATGCATAAAAGGAATTCAGCACAATATAACATTCCCAACAAGGGATCCTTCAGCCTCTACTCAAAAGCTTCTAAGGAAGGGAAACCCACTGAGGCAGCCCTTTCCACTGTGGCCCTATCCACATATAAAGAGTCTAGGCCTCTGATGAGAAGAGGGAGGTGTGCTTCATTATCTCTTGTCTAGGGCCCATGCCTGGTTTTCAAATTGGAATTCAACTTTTTTTGGTAAGCTTTGCTTTTAAAACATGCTAGACATTGTGTGCCTTTTGTGTGTGTGTGTGTGTATGTGTGTGCGTGTGTGTGTGTGTGGTTCTATAAATCAATCAGTTAATCAACAAGTATGTATTATGGGCCTACTAAGTGGTGGGCACTGTACTAAGCACTTTACTGACAAGATCTCATCTGATACCTGTCCAGGTAAAAGTGATCTTACCCCACTCTACCCCATACGTGCACTCAATTTTCTCATAGTTCACTGTATCGATCCCTCCCTTATCCCTTTCTCCTTCCCTCTCACTTTCATGGTTATTGTGATAATATCATATTATCTGCATTTGTGCTTCCCTGGTACCTTTAGACTCCAAACTCCTCCAGGATAGGGCTGGTAGTGTTGTATCTGCCTTGCTGGGTCCCACATCTTTCAAGGAATACACTCCTCAGTACTTCGCTGAACCTGTGATTTTACTCATGAGGGCCCTGTTTATTCCCTCCACCTGTACAGTCTATAGACCACCTTACCCTCTCCTGGATGATTACTAACTACGTCCTCTTTCCATAAATCCTTCACAGAAGAGTCATCAGACATGCTTCAAGTCTTCCTCTGATTCTTTTCCCTCAGGCTGCCCAATTTCTACCTCTTACTGTCAATACATTCTTTCCCAGCTGTACATGTTCTTCAATGATATTTTTTATGCCACGGATCACATACAAGTCATCAGTGCCTATTAATAATCAGCATGTAAATTCCTATTGCTTTTTAAATCACCTCCAATTACAATTCTGCTGTGGTCATGTTTGTCCATGATTTACAGCCACGCAGCACCTCAAAAATATTGGTGCTAAAGAAGATGAGCCTGTGAGCAGCTTAAAATCATTGAAAAGTACTATAAAATTTCCTAAATGCCTTGATTGTTCTCCCTTCATTTAAATTCTGTTCCCAGCTCATTGTTCATTTGGAGAAGCAGTATGCTGTCATGCTTGGATGCTAGTCTGGCATCAGGAAGACGTGGGTTTGGACCATGGACCTCAGTTGCCTAATTTGTAAAATGAGGATAATAATATCCGCATGATTTGCCTCACAGAGTTCTTGTGAGGACAAAATTAATTAAGTCCCACAAACATGTGTATCAAAGTTTGCAAACTTCAAAACACTAAATAACACTAGATGTCAACTACGTGGATTAATTCAATGACTTTCTTGTCTAACTACATGTCATAGTCTGGATGACATCTTGGTTGAATTTATATAGCTGGAAAGTACCTTTGAGATAATCGAGTCAACCCTATTTATTTTACAAATGAAGAAACTGAGGCATAGAGAGTTAAAAAGACTTGTCCAAGGTCACAACAGAATTATATTATTTTATCAAATCCTTGATCCTTCCATTTCTACCAATGGTGGAACCGTAGGTATCTAGATATCTGCCTATATGTTGGTGTTGTTTAATGCTTAGGGGGTTGGAAATGAACCAGAATTACTCCTACATAGTCATATACTTGAATGTTTCAATCAATCTACACTCTCACTCATGTAGATGCATGATTCAATGGTGTAGATTCCAACCCATCCATGCTTTCTTGTCCATATCCTCCTGTAATTCTTCCACAGGGTGTCCAACAGTATTCTAGGAACCCTCCTGCAGCTCTCTTGACATTCCATCAGTACCAAAACAGCACTCAGACTCTCCATCTGTTATCCTTACTCTTACCACATGACTGGCCTATCTCATTTTCCATTCATAGAGCTCTTTGAGTCTATATTTTTAGGCTGCTTTTTGCACACAATTTGTCATTGGTAATATGCCGCAGTCTAGTTACACCCATCATGCATCTCTCCATTGCCCTCTGGACTACCTGCAATGTTGATTCCTCAGAGATTGAGGCATCCTGTGATTCATAGCCATACCGCATCACAGAAGAATATTGGTGTTTTAAAAGATGGGGGCCTTTGTTTCAGGGAGAAGCTCAGGGTCAATGAAAGTATCCTGAAATTTCCCAAATGCAATTCCATCTGCACTCTTTTTTCTGTTAAGTCCTGGGTCCAATTCACGATCTTTTTGCAGTTTA
>NW_027187360.1:8201676-8252676 GCF_028583685.1 Petaurus breviceps papuanus | reverse complement strand
GAAATTAAGTGCCCAGAAATTGAAATCAGGTCTTCAAATTCCTGCCCCTATTGTCTTTCCACTAGAGCACACTGACTCTTGAGGTACATTTTATCTAGGTATTTTTATTCCACATACATTCATGGACTATCTCTTACATGCAAGGCACTGTACTAGGTGCTTGGGAAAACAAAGATAAAAATAAGCCAGTCTGGGCCCCCAAGGAGTTTACATTCTCCTGGTAAAGAGATAACACATACACAGATAAATATAATACAAAGTTGAGACAATGGTGTGCTGGTAAAATGTTTAACAACTGACTCCAAAAATATATACATGCACAACACATTTTTAAGTTAAATATACATTATTAACATTTTCTCCACCACATTCTTAAGTCTAGACAATCAACAGAATAATAAATCAAGCCCTGATTTGTAGCATTTGCTGGTTTCTGAGGTGAAAGTGCTTATACTGATAACTGAACGATAAATAAGGTTTCACAAGCAGGTACAAGCTGGCTGCTGCATAACATTGTGTAGAGAGTTATACAGATAATTGAGAGATACAGCCAAAGGTCTCAGTGGAAATGAACTGAGGTGGGAATTTAAGTGAACAAGTAAGATGACAAAATGAAAATAAAATTACCAAATGATTTAAGTGTATTAACAAGTTCATTTTCTTTCTATGAAATTATGCTTGTCATTTTTTTCCCCTTTGGGAGGCACCTAAAATCTAATAATCAACAACAACTGAGGCCCCTCTGAAATTTAGTCTTCATTGAACATACACTTATGGATTATATCATTGCAATGAATCACTGCTCTGCGAACCTCAATTCCTTTGCTTACAAAAAAAAGAAGATTGGACTAAACTGTGCATACCCTTTGACCTTACAATACTACTAAGCCTATACCCCAAAGAGATTAAAGAAGTAAAAGGATCCATATATTCAAAAATATTTATAGAAGGTTTTTTTATTATGGCAAAGAACTAGAAACCAAGAGGGTGTCCAGTAGTTGGGAAATGGCTGAACAAATCATGAAATATAAATATAATACAAGATTATTGTGCTGTAACAAATGATGAAAGAAATGATTTCAGGTAAACCTGTGAAGACTTGTTTGAACTGATACAGAGTTAAGTGAGCAGAACCAGAAAAATTTAAACAATAACAACAACATTGTGAGAATAAAAAAACTTCGCAAAAATGTAATAATTCTATCAACAAAAGGATCAGCTACTATTCCAGGGGACTAGTACATGATACTGACCCATTGACAGAGAGATGATGGACTCAGGATGCACAATGAGGCATATATTTTTGGACATGGTCAGAATCTGTTCCACTTGAATATATATACATATAAATATATGTATACGTGTGTCTCTGTGTGTATATATGTGTGTATGTGTCTACATACACACATATGAATGTGTGTATATGCACATGTGTAAATGTATACACACGTATATATTGAATATATATTTGCTACAAGGGATTTGTTTTTCTTTGCTTTTTTCTGAGGGGAATAATGGAAGAGAAAGAATAATAAATAATGATATAATAAATGCCTCTTAAAAAAAAGAAAATGTAAAAAGTAAAAGAAAAAAGGGAGCTGGACGATATGGTTTAAAGCCTCTTCAAGCTCTAATATTCTGCATCAATTTTTTAAAGTTCTTAAGAAAAGTATTTAAAATATTACATTAGTAAAGGAAGTGATTCATACAGAACATTTGGGTTCCAGGACTTTTTTCTGTATCAACTGATTCAAAGGCTAACTTGGAATTTTTATAGCTGTTTTCCCACCATTTCCCTCAGAATGGCTATAAACCCAATAAATAAGATTAATCCACTACTGAACTCTTTGAGAGCAGTGACTATATCTCCAGTGCTAGCCCAGTGCCTGACTCATAGCAGGAAATTAATAAACAAAGCCTATTGACTACCCAAGTGCCTAAATAATTGACAATCTCAGTATCATTTTAACTCTCCTGTGTTTATGCCTTAGCTCCCCCATTATCTCTGAGGGAAGGGATACAATCTATTCCTCTTTGTATGTCTCAGGATGCCTACCACATAAGGAATAATCAATGACTATTTATGGAATGAAGGGATCCATTCTTGACTGACAAACAGAGAGTTAGCGGTATGTTATGAGATGTGTTGGAAGCCCCGTGTAATAGGAAAAGATTTCTGGATTTAGAGTCAGGAGATCTGAGTTTGTCCTGCTGCTTACCAGCTGTGTGACTCTGCACAAGTCTCTCTGGGTTCTCTGGTCCCAGTTTCCTCATCTATACAACAGAGTTAATAATATTTTACTGTCTACTTCCCAAGGCTGTTATAAGGAAAGTGCTTTGTAAATTGTAAAATACTATAGAGGTGATGGCTATGGCTATTATTCATGTTTTCTTCCTTGTCATTCAAATACCAGTCAACTCACTCACTCAACAAGTTTTTATTAAGTCCCTACTATATGCTCAAGACTTAAGGAGACAAGGCACTGAACCAGCTTTGGCAACCCAAAGACAAAAAAGGAAAAAGAAGAGAAAAGAAAAGAAAAAAGAAATAGGACCTGTCTTTAAGCAGTACCTTCTACACAGAGGGGAACCAACATCACACAGTGTGGCATAGTAGAGAGAGCATTGATTCTAAGGACCTGGATTTGAATCCTAGCTCTGACATTGATTACTTGTTTGACCTTGGGCAGGTGACTTAATTTCTCTGATCCTCAGTTCTCTCATCTCTCAAATGAGTCTGTTGAACTCCATGTCCTTTAAGGTTCCTAAATCCATATTCTTATGAAACTTTGACTCACTGGCCTCTCATCCCTTCTAAATCCAGATCTATGACCCTATAGACATAGATAAATCAATATAAATCATACACAAAGCAAATATTCAAGGGGGGAAGAAGTAAATATGACTAGACCCTCATTTAAGGTGGCATTTAATGAGCCTTGAATGAATCTAGGAATTCTAAGTGGCAGAGGTGAGTAAAAAATGCATTCCAGGTATGGGAGAGACATCCTGTACAACAGCCTGGAAGGTGGAGATGTAATGATATATATGGGGAATAGCAAGTAGGCCAGTTTGTCTGGAATGTAGAGAAAGTAAGGGGGATTGACGTGAAATCTGTCTGGGAAGAGGCTGGCAACAAACTGAGCAAGGCTTTACAAGGCTTTTAGTGGGGAATCACTAAAGCTACTTGAACAGGTGAGTATCAAGGTCTAATTCTGAGGTCTCACCTCAGTTTACAAAAGGTCCTTAAAGGATATTGAACCCAGAGGTTGGAGGTGGGGAGAAGAATTAGGAAGCTATTGCAACAGTCCAGGTGAGAGGTAACATGGGCCTGAACAAGGGCAGTAAATCCTGTTTTCTCCTTGTTCCAGTGGAAAGCAATAGTGGAATCATTAAGTAAGTGGGCATGTGGGTTAAGACAGTGGCAAAAACAGGAAATTATTTCACTCCCAAAAACTTTCTTGAAAGTAGTCTGAGTAATTGTTTCTTATCCAATTGGACATATTTTCACTTCCAGGATGACTCACATGGAGTACATACCTGTGAGCATGATGTTACTTCATTTCTCACACACACGCATACACGCACACACACGCACACACGCACGCACACACACACACACACACACACACACACACACCTCACAAACACTTTCCAAAACACCAGCTATGCTGCTTGGCTGAGCAGAACCAGAAGAAGTGAGAAGTGACATTTCTACATAGGGCACATTTTAACAAACAACTGTTTACATAATTGAAAAAAAAATACAGATTCAGTGAATGGCACAGGAAGCTCAGAGGTCATGGAGTTCTTTGTAATGTGAATGTTGAGGAGCTCTATTAATTTTCTGTTTAAGTCAGGCAAAGGTTTTACCACCAGCAGATCGGGCGTTGCAGCAATGTATTTCCAGAACTGCAAGGGTTGAGGTTGCCCAGAAACTGGCTCAGAGATTCCCCAGCTTGGTCCTCTCCTGGTGAGGTAATAATGTCCTCACCTCTAGGAGCCTTCCCATCTTCCCCTTTTACCAACCATCTCCCTTTATCCGGTTTTGACCCGCTTTGTGAGGACGATTCTCAGGGTCATAAAAATGTGACACAAGGAGAGACCTTGGAAATCACCTTGGTCCCGTTCTTTGAATGCATGAATCAGGACACAGACGCCCAGAAAACTTCGGTGATTTGCTGGTGGGCGCATAACTAATTAGCCTCAGGTTCTTCTGGCTCCAAATTCACTACTCTTTCCACTTTACCAGGCAGTCATTGGCTTTCCTATAATTTGACCATTGTTATTTCTTTTTTTTTTATTTATCAAATGCTTTATTAACTTCTGATTTACATCATTCATTTCTGCCAGATTTTGAGTTACAAATTTTCTCCCCGTTTTTCCCCTACCCACCGCCCCAAAATAGCAGTCCAACAGGACATCCCCTCCTCCAATCTGCTCTCTCCCATACCCCTTTCAACTTTTCCAGTGGATCTCTATGCCCCAGCGCCTGTAAATATCTTATTTCCCAATTACATGTAAAATAGTATTAATAATAGCATATATATATACATATATATATATGTTTTAAACATATGATTTTAAAACTTTGAATTCCGGATTCATTCCCTTCCTCCCTTGTCACCCACCCTTACTGGGAAGATAAGCAGTTCAGTATAGGGTGTACATGTGTGGCTAATGCAAAACAATAACATAGTAGATATATTGTAAAAGACTGACTATATTTCCCTCCCTCCTATCCCACCTCCCACTTATTCTCTTCTCTACTTTGATCCTGTCCCTTTTCAAAAGTGGGTACTTCCAACTTCCCTCCCCACCAGCCTGTCCTCCCTTCCATCATTCCCCTTCTCATCCCCTTCCCCTCCTACTCTCCTGGAGGGTGAGACACCCTATTTAGTGTGTATTTCATTCCCTCCTCAAGCCAAGTTCAATGGGAATAAGGTTGACCCATTCCCTTTTGCCTTCCTATTCTTCCCCTCCATTGTAACCATTTTCCCTTGCCTCTTCTATATGATAGTTTACCCCATTCTGTCTCTCCCCATCTCCTCTCATTATATTCCTCTCTCACCTCTTAATTTCAAATTTTAAGTATCATCCCTTCCTGTTAAATTTGACCATTGTTATTTCATTTTATTTATTAACATCCACATAATTTAAGTGGGCCTACTGCCTTGCTTTATACATTTTCCATGCTCAACAAATATTTGTAAATTAATTGATGCCACAACACAATGAATGAGATTACAATATAATGATCATTCAGTTAATCAATAAGGAGAGTCTTTGCCCTGGTTGTTTCCTTCATCTGATATATTTTTTGGCACCCTCTTCCAAATTTCTCCCTGGCACAGTGGGTAGGGCACCAGACATGGAATCAAGAAAACCTGAGTTCAAATCCAGTCTCACATACTTAGTAGATGTGTTACCCTGGTTAAGTCATTTAACCACTCCATGCCTCAAGTTTCCTCATCTGTAAAGTGGGAATAATAAAATCACCTAAACCCCCAAGGTTGTTGCAAGAATAAAATAAATGCATATTTGTAAAGCACTTTGCAAACCTTTAAGCACTATAAAATGCTAAGTATTATTATTCTTTTTTTTAGGTAATATGGATTAAGTGACTGCCCAAGGTTACACAGCTAGTAAGTGTCTGAGGTCATATTTGATCTCAGATCCTCCTGACTCCAGGGATGGTTGCTTTATCCACTGTACCACCTCGCTGCCCAGGCTCTCCTTTACAGCCCAATTCAAATACCAAATCTTCAAAGCTTTCTCTGACCTCCAACCTTCCTTCTCTTAAAGACCTTTCCTCAGTTCCGTGTTTCTCCTTCATGCACCCAACACAATTCTCTACACACAGAAGACACTTCATAAATGAATGAAAAGGAATGAAGGAGGGATGAAGGAATGAAAAACACAGCTCTTATAAATCTGAAGCATTTTTGGACACCTGGCCTTGCTTTCCATCCTTAACAATCTTGATCTGGTAATTAAACAGTTCAGCTCTTGAATCCCCTGCTCCCTTGTTCTATTTCTAGTTCTACCTTGCCAAATCCCAGACACCATCTGCCTTCTTTGCTCCTACACCAGGACTGCGAAGAGCTGTTGGAGAAAGTCATGCAACCAAGGCTGGGGTCCCTTGCTAATTTATGTGATCTAATCTCAAAGAGGATCTTACAGCTACAGGGTAATTTTTTTATTTTTTCCTGATTGACTACCATACTTTCCACCTAAGCTATTGTAAACCTCTTCTTTTCTTCTCCAGCCTCTCCCTCACAAGAGAGGAACTCACATCAGTTACACACAGACATGTTCATAGCTTTGATCTTGCCATGACCCACAAGGGTTCTACTTTTATGACCATGAAGTATGAAATTCTTCTGATAACAATCCTTTATCTTTCCATCCTATTCTATGCCTTACCTCTAACTTGGACCCCCGACTCAATTCTTTGTCCTTACTGTCCTCCAATCTCTCCCCACTTGGTTCTTCCCTAGGCTATCACCTTTACTTTGGCCATATTGTCTTTACATCCTCACCCCAAGCCCTTGGTGAATCAGTCCAATTCAGTTTTATCCTCTGTAGAGGACATGGGTGTGTATGAATGTATGTGTGTATGCATGTGTATGTGTGTGTATGTATGAGTGTGCGTGGGGGGGAGGGGGTGTATCTTCTCTTGTCCTATCAAGCCTTGCCAAACTCCAACCTTGAAATGCTCCCAGCATTTGCTCCTTTGCTCTGATTTACATGCTACTGGACAGAGCTGCTGAAAATCATGGAGCTATGTTGATCAGACCCATTACTAATTTATGTTTCATAATCTCAGCTGGACTCTCACTGCAATACAGTAAACTTTTAACATGTCCTTAATCCATTTGCTATCCCACTGATGAGAACAGCTATTCCAAAACTTTTCACCCTCCTTAAACCTCTCACCATACTACCTCTACCCATTCTCTCAACTGATGACCTCAATTCATATTTCATTGGGAAAAAATGAGGCCATTCTATGAAATCCCCCCCCCTCTCTTCTACTCCTCTTCTCACAGGAGTCAGAAGGATTTCCACATTTTCTTTTTCTTCATCACTGTCTTACATGATAAGGTGGCCCCTCTCCTTCCCTTCTATGTGCAGCCTTGCTCCAATCCCATCCTGTTATCTCCAGCTCATTACCCACACTAGCACCCCCACTTGCTCTAATATTCATTCTCTCCCTATCTGCTGACTCCTTTTCTGCTGCCTGCAAACATGCCTGAGATCTCTCTCATCATAAAAAAAAAAAAAAAGCCCTCACTTGATGGAATTATATCTGCTAGCTCTCACCCTATGTCTTCTCCACAGCTAAATTTCTTGAGAAAGCCAACCACTCCATGTGCATTTACTTCCTCCTCTTCTTTCCTCTGACTTTTAAACCCAAATCACTCCGGGTTCCTCTCTCACCACTCAGCAGAAACTGCTGTCTCTAAAGTTACCAACGAACTCTTAATCACTAAATCTTTTTTTGCAATTAAGCCTCTTTTATAATACTCATCCTTCCTAACTGCTCTGACTGCTCTGCTGGCACGGCTGATCATGTAGCAACTCTCATTCCTCTAAGTTTTCATCACACAGCTCTCTACTTGTTGGCCTTGTACCAGTCTGACCACTCCTTCTCAGTCTCCTTTGCTGAATCTTCAGCCAGGTCACAACCACTAACTGTGGGTATGTTCCAAGGTTCCATCTTGAGTCTTTTTCTCTCTTCCCTCTATGCTATCTCATTTGGTGATATAATCAGTGTCCATGAATTCAACTATCATTTCTTTGCAGATGATTTCCTGATAATATATATATATATAATCTCCAGTCTTAATCTCTCCCCTTAGCTCCAATGTCACACCAATAACTGCCTTTTGGACATTTGGATGTCCTGTAGGTATCTCAAATTCAAAAGTTCCAAACAGATCTCATTATCTGTCTCCCAAACCCTCTCCTCTTCACAACTTTCCTATTGCTGTCAAGCATGTTCCCAGATGCTTTGGCTCCCAATCTCAGTGTCATCCTCAGTTCCTCACTTGCACACACCCCATCTATCCAATATGTTGTCAAGTCTTCTTGTTTCTATTTTCTTAATATCCCTTGAACATTCCCTCTTTTCCACTTACCTGGTACAGACCCTTGTCACCCACCCCTTGCTAGTGCCTTCCCTCTAAGACAAGGAGTTCTTGGATCTCCAAGTGGGTGGAGATAGGGGGTTCATGGATCCCAATGGGTCCACAGGTACATTTTAGGGTATCTGCAAATTTGGGTTGGAAAAAATATTTACATCTTTATTTCCACTAATCACTATCTGAAATTTAACATTTCCTTCATTTATGACTATAGATAAAAGGGTTCATGGGCTGCCAAAGGGGTCCATGACACAAAAAAGCTAATAATTTCCTCTCTAAGATTACTTTCTATCTACACTCTATATATCTTGTATATAGTTGTATACTCTGTATATCTTGTACATAGTTATTTGCATGTCATCTGCCACTGGAATATAAGCTCCTAGATCAGGGAAACTTTGGACCTTTTTTTGTGTTCTCAGCACTAAATGCAGTGTCTGGAATATAATCAGAGCTCAATAATTGCATGTTGACTGACTGATTGATCTACTTTACTGAGAAAATTGAAGCCATCTGCTATAAGCTCCTTCTTTTCTTCTACTGGATACCTCAGAAGCCTTCTGTATCATTTGCATTGTCTCTTTTATTCCAGTATCTAAGGAAGAGGTGGCCCTTCTCCTTGGTTCAGGCCAATTCCTCCACTTGTGCTCCTGATCATTGATGGAAGTATGAGTTAATCAGTTATCAACTTTAATTATGCACCCACTACAAGCACAGGACCATAGAAAGAACAATCCTGGGTACAAATCTAACTTTAATAACTGCTGCTGACTCCCTTCTGGGTCATTGTGGTCAATTATTTAAAGTTTAGATTGTAACTCACATGTAGGCCTTCACAAAAATGGAGAGTAAAAAGGTACTCGACACTACAGAGATGAGGTATGGCAAAGGAGATTATTTCCTACACACAAAAGAAGTGATAAAGAACACAGAATACTCATAGAGTGAGTTCATTGATAGAATGAGTAAAAACAATATTCAGTAACTTGACCTACAACTATTATTACAATCTGCTAGGAAGTCGATAGCTGAACTTAATCTAAAAATGAAGGTGTTTATAGGCCTGCTGGTGAGCTACATTTTACATTTGGCCTTGATTCTGTACTCTCTCTCAAAACATTTGTAGTTCTGGCAAGCCAGCTCAGGGGCTGGGGTCCCTCCTCTTATCAGGACTTGTTTTCTCAATGCTCTCTGGGCTGCCAGTCAGCTCCACTCCTTGGACCCAGAACCCTCAGACCTGGGTTGGGGAACCTATGGCCTCAAGGCCACATGTGGCCTTCTGGGTCCTCAAGTGCAGCCCTAGAGGGCCACATGTGGCCTCCAGGCTGCAGGCTCCTCACCTCTACTGTGGACCTTTCAAATTCAGGAGGTAACCTCCAAGTCAGGACATTCACCTCCAGATGTTCCTTTAGTTACTCTGGAATGAAAATAGACATAAGAAAAGGTAACCAGAGACCAGGGAAGAGGTTTGATTAGCTACTTACAAGCTGCATGTGAAAGCTGCCATGGGCTAGAAGAAAAAAAACCACCACCAATCTCCCACTCCCACTCCGTCACCTGCAATTTAGTGTAGAAGAACACTTCTTGCCACATGGGAAAGTTGAGTTAAGAGAGCAAGCTGGAAGCAGGTCCCCCTCTTCCTCTTGTGAGGCCAGAAACACAAAGGCACAGGGGCCATTGGTGATTTTCTCTGTCACAGAAAAACTACAGCTCCTTTTAGGGATAAATCACTACATAGGTTGCACACAGGTAGGAATTTTATCATCCCCAAAGCGACCAAGTGCCAAGTCACACATATGGTCTGCTGAAAGTAGGCAGGGAATATCTGTGCATGCTCTGTACAAGACAAACTATAGAAAATAAATAAAAGACATAGTTTCTGCCCTTAGGTGATTAAGATCTACCTGGAAAGCTAGATGACACAGGGGATAGAATATAGGACTTGGCAGTAGGATGACCTGAATTTGAATCTTGCCTTGGGCACTTACTAGCTCTGTGACCCTGAGCAGGTCATTTAATTTCTCAGAACATGAGTTTCATCACTTGTAAAATGGGGGTTGTTTTGAGGATGAAATTAGTTAACATGTAAAGCACTTTATAAACCTTAAAGTGCTATATAAATGCTATTTATTATCATAATTATTAATTTATACATGGTTACGTAATAAGGCCCGTTAGTGTAAGATAACAAAAAGTAAGAGCAATTTAAAGCTAGGTGACTATTCAGAGTCTCTCTTCCCCAAATCTAGGTCATGCAAAATAGCTCTGGAATTAGAGACCTTGTCTTTCAGGAACAAATCTGAAAACTGGCTCACAACCAATACCACGGTTTTGTCCAAATCGAAGCATTCCTATTCCCATCACCTAACCCAGTATGTGAGCAGAAAAGGAATTGACAGGAGGTAACCCTAATAAGAACTCCTCATATTATACATGCTTTTGAAGCAATCCTGGGTAAAAAGTTCAAGTATTCTTATAACCATTTTACAACAAAGGAAACTGAGACTCAGAGAAGTTAAGTGACTCATCCAAAATCATTCAGTAAGCAACATCAGGAAAAGGGTTTGGAACCACTAGTTGTTCTGGCTCATTCCATCTGTCCTGCCACACAATTTGATAATGTCTTTTCAAAAAGTCTGAGCCACTTCCATTCCCAGAATTACTCAAATGGGAAGGTGAGGTGACAAAGAAGGTGACTTTCTGTGCTTGAATCTTTCCCCCCACTCAGCTCTCAGCAGCTTATGATGTAAGTGGTTCAGTGTTTGTTCATCTAGGGAAACATCGATTTCTTTCTATCATTGTGGAAGAAGTGAGCCCATCACAAGTCTGTGTTTTGTCTTGTAGATTCAAGAACAAAGCAGTCACTCTGAGCAGGGAGGAGGCTGGCATTTATCATTCAGTGACTCAGGAAGCTAATAGTTCCAGGTCCCTTTGACTGCCTTGGAAACAGGATATGCAGGCTGCCAAACTTCCAGGATCTAAAAAGCCTGCCTCACTTGTCTTACAGGGAAGCTTTATGAAAGTTAGAGCTACCAAAGATCTTAGTCCTACCATGTTCTTTTAGAAGTGGAGAAACAGAGCCATGGAATAACATGTCCAAAGTCACACAGTTAAGTGGAAGAGTCAAGATCTGAACCCTAGTTTTCAGATGCTAATTCCAGTGCTCTTCCTACCATCTTGTGTAGGTAGTAAGATTATCATCCCCATTTAGATAAATGAGGAAACAGACACCCAAAATGCTAAAAGAATTTGCCCAAGAACCCAAGAGGTAAACCCAGGAGATAAATTCTAAATCTTATACTCTTTCCATTTTACTACACTGTCTCTTTAATGTTATTCCTTGAGAAGATTTGTTTTTAAACTTTTGTTGTTGTTTTCAGTTGTCTGACTTTTCACGACCCCAGTTGGGGATTTCTTGGCAAAAATACTAAAGTGGTTTGCCATTTCCTTCTCCAGTTCATTGTACAGGTGAGGAAACAGAGGCAAACAGGGTTAAGTGACTTGCTCAGGGTCACACAGCTAGTAATTATTTTTAAGCTACATTTTTCCATATGAAACCAGGATATCTACTCTTGTATCTCTTACCATGGTGGTATTCTGATACTTCAAGGACCTGTGATTCTGTCATTTTTGGCACTCCCTCTTCTGATATTTATCACAGCCCCTCCAAGCCTTGGCAGACACTCATTATGAGGTACTGTGGTTGAAAGATGCATAAACTTGTGGTCAACTAGGTGATGAGTCTCCTCAGACTTAGCTAGGCTGGCACTGACAGAAAGTCTATCACCAGGGCTCCTCTTGAAGTATTTCCAACATGATACCACCTGCCAGAATTTGGGCTCTTAGACTCAATCTCCCAAAGCCCAGAGTCTGCATCAAGCCCCTAATCAGCCAATGGAGAAGAATATGAATCTTCCTCATAAAAAGGTAATTCAGCATTCAAGGGACAAGGACCCATGAGTTAGCATTAATATCTTTCTGCATCTCTTAGAATATAACAGCCCAGTCCCAGATCTCACAAGCAATATTTTTTTATTCAGTCATGTCTGACTTCCCATGACCCCTCCTGGGTTTTGTTGGAAAAGATGTTGGAGTGGTTTGGTTTCTCCAACTCATTTTACAGATAAGGAAACTGAGACAAACAGGATTAAATGATTTGCCCACAACTTAACATAGCTACCGTGTTTCCCCGATAATAAGACACTGTCTTATTATTCTTTTTGGACAGAAAAACACCAGAGGGCTTATTTTCAGGGGAGGGCTTATTTTAATGAACATTGACAGCAATTTTAATAAACAGGTAAATGTGAACAAAAAAAATGTACCTTTATTCAATAATGAATTCAATAAAGAACAGGATGACGCGCTCACTGCTGCAGCTCTGATTGGATGCAGCTCGGAGCACGGCGTGCGTTTCACTGGGGGGGGGGACGGTGCATAAAGAGGGTACTGTAATGTAGCATGTAGCGCAGGGGATCACCTTCACTACAGTAGCAATCTCAATAGGGCTTATTTTCGGGGGAGGGCTTATTTTAGAGGAATCTTACACAGTAAGGGGAGGGCTTATTTTCGGGATAGATCTTATTATCGGGGAAACACGGTAGTTAAGACACACTATTAAGTGTCAGAGGCTGGATTTGAACTCAGGTCTTCCTGACTCCAGGACTGGTGCTCTATCCATTGCATCATCTAGCTGTTCCCTCACAAATAAAACATCCTCCCAAAGAAAATTCATTCAACACATCTTCATTGAACATCTCCTATGTGCTAAGTATTTCAAGAGAAAACAAAGAAAAGACCATAAAGACATTGTCCAGGACTTCAGGGAATTTCTATTATTAATGAGTTTACAGTGATATATACACATACACACACACATATATACACATAGACGTATACATAATACATACACACATACATAAATATATACACACATACACACACTGTTTCCAAGGCAGTTAAGGGGGCTGGAGTTATTGAGTTCTTAAGCCACCACTGAATGATAAATGCCAACCTTCTCGCTTGCTGGCAGTGGTTGTTTTGTGTTCTTGAATTTACAAGGCAAAACACAGATCTGTGTGTATATACCCACAGGTACATATACTACACACATGTACATGTGTTATATAAGAAACACATGTATATGATACACAAAATATACACACTTGACACATATGCTTGTATATGTACAAATATATGCATACATGCATATATTTATGTGTACAGGTAAAATTCATACTATATGTACAGTAAAATTCATACTATACATATAACCATGCATACATGGATGCCCATAATATACACATATACATACACCTGTGCACACAGAATTTGTATAAATACCTATTCCTCTAGGTGGATCCGAACAATAAAAGGCTGTGTATGCCTATGGGAGGAATGCAAAAGCACTAGAAATCAGGAGCCCTGGGTCCTTGTTCTGGCTTGTAACAGCTCAGTGCATAACTTAGCTTATCTGTAGAATAAAGGGTTTAATGATAATTTCTGAAGTCTTATCCAGCTCTAAAATCTCTGAATACTTTTGTCCAGAACTCTGATTTCATTGGTGTAGGGAACTTCACTTGAGGAAAGTCCCTTTACTAATGCTGATCTTAGCAACAGTTTTCCATCTTAGGATTAGAAAACTGCCTGGGAAATAACTCTGAAAAACTAAGAACTCTTTCCTTTACATTTTTTTCATCAATTCCTTTGATATTCTTGACTTTTTGTCCTTCCAAAGGAATTTAGTTATTATTTTTTTTAATTCAGAAAATAATTTTTGTTCATTTAATTAGGATGGTATTGAATATATAAATTGGTTTAGGTAAAATCATCATTTTTGTTATATTGGCCATGCCTGCCCGTGAACAATTAATATTTCTCCGGTTATTTCAATCTGATTTTATTGTATAAAAAGTTTTTTCATAATTTTGTTTATATAGTTCCTGGGTTTGTTTTAGCAGGTGTCCTCCCAGTTATTTTATACTTTCTAGAGTTATTTTAAATGGTAGCCATCTCTAGGGCAGGGGGGAGGGGAAAAGGAAGGAGAAAAAAGAAAAAAAACTACATGATAACTATATTATATATTTAAAAGGAATAACAAGTTGCACATAATAGATTTGCAGTTTCAAGTGCAAAAATCAATCAATTTATAAAAAGAAAAATAAGGGAGAAAAAAAAAGAAAAATGAAAAACTCTGATTAGTGTAATGACCAATCATTATTCCAGAGGACCCACGCTATAAAGCATGCTACTCATCTCCTGACAGAGAGATGAATGGTTTCAGGATGTAGACTGAGATATATATATATATTTTTTGAACATGACCAATGTGAAAGGGTTTTTTTTTCTTTTTTGCTTGACTGTGCATATTTGTTCAAAATATTATTCTTTTCTTTTTGTAATGGGGGTCAGTGGGATGGAGAGAAAATTCATCTTTGTTCATTTTTTAAAATTAAATTAATTTTGAAAAGCTTCCTAGGACACTGAGTTAAATAAGTAGGCCAGAGCTACACAGTCAATACATATCAGATCAGGACTTCAATCCAAATCTTGATTTTAGAATCAGCTCTCTTCCACTACTCCAAGTTGCCTCTTAGATGTCTGCAAATACTAGGTATTTAATAAATGTCAAACAGTACAGAACTAAGCTCCTTGAAGTTGACTGTTTCATTCTTGTCTCTTTATTCCCATAGCATTAGCTTCATGCCCTGTGCCTAATAGACACTTAGTAAATGTTTGTTGTTAAATTGAATTAAAGTCTATACCCTATTATTTTTGTAGGTAGAAAGAAGATGACCTGGGACTTGGGTCCTATTTCTTTGTATTTATTCCATTTGATAAAAATCAATTCCAGCCACCAGGAAGAACAACCAAGATATAGAATTCCTCCCACATACACACCCACACCCAGCCTTTAACTCTGAAAGGAAGCTAATGGCAAGGATGTTTATAAGTCATTGCTTAAAAGGAGACATTTCATATTTATTTCAAATTGATACATACATATTCATCAGATGGTTCTATCCCAGGCTAACCAGGAGAAAAACATAGGAAAATTTTATTTATATATTTCCTCTGTGTGCCTAATGCCTCTTCTATTCTTTGTCATAACAGAGGCCAGTTTCAAGACTGCAGTGATAACAGCTGACTCACTATGATACCGTTTCACCCTATTCAGGATTCAAAGGCAGTGACTGTTTGAGTTACTTAAATTGAGTTAGACACAACCCTGTTCCGATGGTTTTCTCGTTGGCTCAGTAAATCTTTTCTCAAACAGCTGAGAGTTTAACTTGCTCTAGACCACAGCAGTTCAAATTTAAGTAGATTTGCTGAACTCTGAGCTGCAGGAAAAGGGAAATCACTATGCATCTGGTTCTCTATGTGACTGCATTTCCTTCCTAGCTGCCCCAGACCTCAAAATCTTCAGCACTGGAAGAAATGTAAATAGAAACACCACCACACTTACTACTCTGGGAATAAACAAGAGCCCTTCATTAATGCTTTCTCAACAACCTAATAAACCAAGTTTTGTCTGTTTCTTCTGGCCAATGTACCTTTTACCTGAGGTGGTAACTAGCGTAGAAAAGCTGATAAAAGGCTAATTTGAGGCCAAATATCCATTATCTGGTATTTCAGGATTCAGGATATTCAAGATTAGGGAAAAGGGAAAGAAGGGAAAAATTTCTACAAGATTTATACACATAAATATACATACAACTAGAATTGCTGTTATTTAGTCATGTCCCACACACCCCGTGGACCATACAGGCCAATACTGTCCTGGGGATCTTCTTGGCAAAGATACTGGAGTAGTTGCCATTTCCTTCTCCAGGATATTAAGGCAAACCTAGGGTCACACAACTAGGAAGCGTCTGAGACTAGAATATGCACTGTTATATTCTCAATTTTTCAGTGTTCTAATGGCTTCTTTCATTAATAAATTCAGCACATTTCTATTAAATTACAAAAACTTTAATATTCTATTACTATATCTAGAAGGTTAGGTTTGCAAAACTTGTATATACCTTTATCTATACATAGAAAAAGAAATAGGAGAATTGGATTTATTTTATCAATTTATCAAGATAATTAAGGACAAACACAATATTCCTTGAAAAATCCAGACTTGAGTCAAGGGGGGGGGGGGGCGGTGTTAGGTGGAGAGGGGGGGTGTTAAAGAAGAGAGAATAGGGATTCATGACCTGAATAACTGAAAAAAAATTCTAAGAAAAAAACAATAAAGGTTTTACTAAATGTGTGACCCTGGACAAGACATTTAATTTTTATCTACTTCAGTTTCCTCATCTGCAAAAAAAAAAAAAGAGAGAGAGAGTAATAATAGAGTCTACCTCCCAAAGTTGCTGTAAGGATAAAATGAGTTTATATTTGTGAAGTGCTTAGTACAGTGTTTGGCAAATAGTAGTTGCTACCTACTTGCTTACTCTCTCCTTGTTCATCCTTTCTCATTCACTTTTCCTGATATGGCCTTCAATGTCAGTAAGTGTTCCATTCTTCTGGTTCTCCTTTTCTTTGTAGTAAAGGTCTTTCCAGATTTATAGTATTATATTATATTATAGAATATACATATAGAGCATTACAATACATTAAAATATTCCATCACATCAATGTACCATAATTTGTTTAACCATTTTCTCATTACTGGATGTTTAAGTTGATTCTAGGTATGGTTTTTCTATTGTTATTGTTTAATTTAATTTTAATTTAATTGTTATTGTTTAATTTATTATTATTATCCTTTGTTCTCCAAGAGGACCAATGACATCAATAGGGTGATATCTTGACTTTCGAGTGAATTAGAGGCAGGACTATGCAAAGTCATCAGCCTCACTCTCTCCTCCAGAGTCATCTGAGTGCAGTGGCAAGACATGTGGCAAGACATAAGTCAAGATGACTGGTGATGATGTCAGATACAGTGGGAGACCCTAGCCTTTTTAAGCTAAGGTCGTTCCCAGGTCTCAGTTTGTCTGAGGTAACAACAGCCATTCAGTGATTTAAAGGGTAGGTATGAATTGAGACAAAAAGATGGCCTAGATTGCCTCCACAAAAGAATCAGTTTGGGAGGGGAAGACCCTCAGAGTTTGTGATTACGTGTAAAGCTACTCTGACCATTGTTGGAGCAAGAATTTTTTTTTGGTTTTTATAAGATTTTCAGGGTATAGTGTCCACAGTGGAATTACTGGGTCAGTCAGTTCAATTCTTTGCTTCATTTTGTGTTGGTGTACAGACTAAGCTCTGAGTATGATAGCTGTTACAAAAGGTCAAACAGTTTCAATACTAGCTGTGACAATGTGTTCTGTTTCTCTTTATTTTCTAGCCAATAATTCAAATACCATCTATGTGAAATCAAGTTATAGCAGATTACTAAATCTTTTTCCCCTAAAGGCTAAAAGTATGAGCTCTTTCAATGATTTCCCCAACACTTGTATTTTTTCCCTCCATTGTTAGGTGATGATTTGAAATTCTCAACCCAATTACCCTTCTCCTGTCTCAGTTCCCCGGATGGTTTGATATCTTCTTTCAAATGCCATGTGTCTTTTACTCCTTCCCTATCCCTGCCCTCCCCCCTCCCTCCACCACCGTTGCTAAAACAGGAAAGCTGGCTGTAATTATAGCATTAGAAGAGAGTATTTCTAAAACTTCTCAATATGATTTTCATCATTTATCTGTGGTCTCCCTTCCTCTTTTTTGTTGCTAACACCTCCAGAGTGTTCATTTGTCTATTTTTTTTCCTACTGATTAGCACAGCTGGATGTTTTAGGAGTTAATGACATCATTCAATAATGTTAGGAAAGAAGAGAACTTCCAAATGCATCATACTAAGTCGTAACTGGACATGTAAAATATTGTGGCAAAGCCATGAACAAGAGAAGGCTTTTTTTTTTTTTTCTGGTTTCCTGATCAGTCGAAAATTCAGCCAGGGTTCATTACACTATTGGGAAAGCCTTGGAAACAAGTTTCATGTAACTCTTCCAACGGCCCATCCCGGTTGCAACATAAAGTGAGGGATATTTAATACTAAGTCAATTTAGATTGGAACGTGGATGGACAATTTCTGAGTTCTTGAGTTTCTTGAGTCTAACCTGGGCAGGTAGGGGAGCATTTTTAACATGTTCTCAATGCTTCAAAGATGTCTTCATAATTCATACTCTGGGGTGACTCAAAGACTAATATAAAAACAGCTTTGTATTGCTTATGGTATAATGATAGCAAGGGATATTTATCTAGCACTTTATTCATACATTGTATACATAGTGTATACAATAACTCATTTGAAACCTACAATGACCCTGTGAGGTACCTTTTATTTTTTTTGTCTTTTTGGAGGGGGAAAGACAGGGCAATTGGGGTTTAAGTGACTTGCCCAAGGTCACACAGCTAGTAAATGTTAAGTATCTGAGACGCATTTGAACTCAAGTCCTCCTGATTCCAGGGCCAGTGCTCAATTCACTTTGCCACCCAGCTGCCCCTGGTACCTATTTTTTTTAAGTGAGAAAATCAAATCTCAGTGATGGGATTTGAACCTAAACTTCCCTTAGAATGTGAGACAATGGAAAAAGTAATTCATTGGGAGTTGGGATCTTGGGTCCAAATCCTGATTCTTCACTTAATCTGAGACTCTGAGCAAGTCACATAACTCTCTGGGCCTCATTTGTAAAATGAGAAGGATAGAAAAAAGACCTTCCTTTCATTTCTAATAAATCTGTGCTTCTCTGATCCATGACCCAGGCCCAGGACTCTACCTAAAACATTACAGAGAACTGACCTTGGATTCAGGAGCCCTGGGTTTGAATCTTGGTTGTGACTTGGTGGCTATTCCACCCTGGGCACACCTCTCCCCTCAGCTCTGTTTCCTCAACTATAAAATGGAGATGATGACTTTTGTACTTCCTAATTCACTAGGATGCTGTGAGGAAGATGCCTCAAACCAACTGTTAAAATACCATCCTAAGGTGAGGTGAGGTGACTTTAGTCATTATTACAAAAACACAAGCCCCCTTTTCAATGGTCATCCTAAGCTGCTCTTTTCAAAGCAAAGCTTTCTGTGTAACTCACTAGAGCCTTCCTGTTTAATTCTGAGGCAAAGTCTTAATCAGAATTTTTAGCCCAAGCTTGTGCAATACTCTGGATGGAAAAATTCGAGGTTCAGCAATCCCCTCTCTTCTTTCCTGGGTTGTCTCTTTTCTACTGAATTGAACAATGTGTGATGTGTGATGTGTGTGTGTGTGTGTGTGAGAAAGAGACAGAGAGAGATTCTCAAAGTGATCGAGCTGTTGCTTGTTCCTGTAAAAGGAAATCAATTTACTTAAAAGGAGTTTTAGCCCCTTTTCCTCTTCTTCTAAAATGGCTCTTGTTACGACACTGGAACTTGAGTAATAACAGGACAGGGCTCTGCACGGACTGCCTGCTCCCAAAAAGGCTTGCCCTGATTTCCGGAGCTCATCTGAGAGATTATCTTTTCCAAACCAAGCCCACATGACTCAGCCTTCTCCTTGGGCTGGGGATGAAATCCCTTGTCTGGTGCCTTGGTTTTATTTACCTTGCTTGTCTTCCCTCCTGCCTTCCTTTCCCCTTCTCCCTCCTCTGGCCAGCAGAGGGCACCTGGGTTTAACACCTCCTAGGCTCAGCTCTTTAAAAAAAAAAAAATGTTTCCACCACCATTCAGAGATTTTTTTCTCCCCAGTGATATTTTCTTCTAGGAATCGGAGGTGTAAGATAAGAGTTGACCCTTACGAACAAATAATGAAGACTTCCTGATAAAGGAAGTGAGAAGCATGGGGGATGGTCAGGGGAGCCATTGCTAACCTTAGGGAAATGGGGCCTCCGGGACTCTCCCCTTGTCTTGGGGGAAGTGTCTTAGCTTGTGGGATGGCCTCAGAGAAAAAAAGCATGAGGAACCACCATTTTGCAGAATTCTAAGATATCTAACAACGAGTGTAGAAGCCAAGAATGATATCTGAGGTTCACATAACTACAAAACAATGATATTCCTAACTCCCTGGTAAAAACTGAGTGCCTTTTTCTCTGCCCTTGATTCTTTAACATGGATTTATATTCCACATCTGCCATCCAACAAAATGGTGGGCTCACTGTAGCAGATGGCACAAAGGTAAATTCAGAAAACACCTTTAGGGGCGGCCCTCACTCTTACTATCCTGCCTTGTGGGTTCACTTTTCTTCAAAAATTCCTTATTATGCCCTTCAAAGAGGAGGTGCTTTAATAAATGCTTTTTGATAAAATTAAATTTGTACATGTCCAATAATCCCACAGCAGAGAAGAAATCAAGTCTGATTTTTCCTATGAAAAAAGGGAGTAGATGTTCTAAGAGCTGAGCTAAAAATTCTCCTGCTGTCTTTCTACAGTTGTTAATTCATTATTTAAATATAGTTTGTATGTGATTTGTTTTACCGTAGCTAAGGGATGATGTAGTAGTACTTTGATTCTTTTTTTCCACATTAAACAGGTTTATTAGATGGTGGTCATTTATTTAAAGTTCCTTTAAAGTAGCTGCTAAAGACTCTTTGGAGAATACCTCTAAATATTTTTGTATGGGTGTCTACAATATCAATTCCCAATACTATTATATTGATGGGTTTATAGTCTCCAGGAAAATGATCAACAATTCAGCTTTCTCTATTAAATCACTTAATCAGCCAAAAAGTATTTATTAAGCACCTACTGTAGATCCAGACACTGTACTTAGATTCTGGGAATACAAATACAAAGAATGAAACAATACCTATTGACCTGAGTTTATTTTCTAATTCGTCTAAAGAAGTAACCTGACTTTAGTGGATAATGGGCCAACCTTGGTGTGAGGCTCAGATCCTACTCCTGAAATATACTATGCATGAAATCATCAGCCAATCACTTAATCACTCTGTGCAATAGGCAAGTCTCTAACTCTATTACTTTCAAATGACTCGTGCATCTGCACAGTGGAGGGAGTTTCCTGAAACAATGAAATCACAGATCTGAACCCACTCTCCTCCCTCCTCCAAACAGAAAATGCACTGTACTTTGTGGGCGAATTTAACCGCCACCTTTGTCAAGGTTGGATTAGATAACCTCTGAGATCCCTTTGAAGTACAATTTTACGATTCTATGGTCTCCTTATGATGTACCTTCTCCCCCAGTTCCTGAATTATGGTGGTGGTGGTTGTTGATATTGTTATTTTGAGTCACAGAACAGAACTACAATTCAGTATAATAAAGAGAGTTTGTAAGTCATCTACCTTTTCCATCACTCAGTTTTTGAAAAAATGAATGTATAGGGGAAAGGGTACAAGTACTAAGTCTCTCTGAGCTTTAGTTAGCTTCTTCTATTGTAAAATGGGGGTAATAGTATTCCTTACACCTACCTCATAGAGTTGCTCTAAGAAAAGTACTTTATGAGCTTAAACCATATCAATGAATTATTATTATACACATAAGACAAATATGTTAGCCCTTTTGACATACCTGATAAAACACTTTAGCAATTTAACAAGGATTTATTAAGCAACTGCTATGTGAAGAATGCTGGGCCAGCCATCAGAAATACATAGATAAAAATGAAATAGTCTCTGCCCTCCAGGACCTATACACAGATAAGCAGGTACACAGTACATATAGAATCAATAAAGTCATTTCAATAAAGTATTCAGGGCATATGAGAGCAAAGAGGCAAAAGATGAAATGTTGTTTTCACAGAACAGCAAGTATGTCATTTTGGCTAGAAGAAAGCAGGTGAGGAGGAATCAAGATAGGCTGGAGTCAGACTACAAAAGACTGAAATGCCAGAAGAGGATATATTTTACGGTAGAGACGACTGGAAGCCAAACCATTAACCCCCCTTGAGCAGAAGAATAAGATGGGGCATAAGAACCTGTGCTTTAGACAAATCAGGTTGACAAATGAGTGAAAACTGCTTAGAAGAAGATAGAAACTAGAAGCAGAAATCTATTGTAACAATCCTGGAATTGACCTGATTCAAAGTGGTGGTTCTCTATTCTATGCAGAAAGAAGGAGAAAGATCCAAAATATATAGAGGTAAAATCGATAAGATTTGCTATTTGATGGGATAATAAATGTGAGGTAGAGTGAAGAGTTAAAGATTGACTCTGGGTGTGTGGAGGAACAGTAGTTCACTCTCATGAAATAGGAAAATTAGGAAGAAGGCTTGGTTTGGGGGAATTGAGTTTAAAGAGCTTGAGTCTGAAATGCCTATGGGACATCCAGGTGAGAATTCCTTCTTGTCCTTCAGTTGTTTTTTCAGTAGGGTCTGACTCTTTGTGACCCCATTTGGGGTTTCCTTGGCAAAGATACTGGAGTGGTTTGCCAGTTCCTTCTCCAGCTCATTTTACAGATGACGAACTGAGGAAAATAGGATTGAGTGACTTGCCCAGGGTCACATAGCTAGTAATTATCTGAGGCAGGATTTGAAATCAGGAGGAGTCTTCCTGCTTTCAGGTGTAGTACTCTATCCACTGTGCCACCTAACTGCCCCAAAGACAATATCTAACAGGTAGCTAGTGACATGGAACTGGAACTCAGACAAAAACGGGTACTGGGTATATGGATTTGGGAGGCATCTGCATAACTAAACCCATGAGTGCTAATGAAATCACCCAGACAGTAAATACATAGAGAAAAGATAAGAGGGTTCTGGACAGAGCCCTAATGCACAAGATGTGGACCATCACCTAGCCATGGGGACTAAAAGACAACTTTGAGCTGATATTTGTGTTTCCTCCCCTTCAGATCTCTAGTTTGCTCTTCTCTCTATCATATTCATGTTTTTTCAACTCTTCACTACTCCTGCCTTTGTTCTTTTTTGTTCCTCCACACAGAGGGAGGGAACAAGCATTTCTTTAGCACCTACTTATGTGTCAGGCAGGGAAGCTAGGTGGCACAGTGGACGGGTGGGTACTCCAAACCTGGAATCAGGAAGATTCATCTTCGTGAGTTCAAATCTAGCCTCAGATACTTACTAGCTGTGTGACCCTGGACAAGTCATTTAACCTTGTTTGCTTCAATTTCCTCATCTATAAAATGAGCTGGAGAAGAAAATGGCAAACCACTCCTGTATCTCTGCCAAGAAAATCCCAAATGGGGTCATGGAGAGCCAGACATGACTAACAAATGACCCAACAACAGCATATATCAGGGACTGTACAAAGCACTTTACAAATATGATCTCATTCAGTCCTCATAACAACCCTGTAAGGTAGGTGCTGTCATTATTCTTATTTTACAGTTGAGGAAACTCAGGCAAACAGAGATTAAGTGACTTGCCCAAGGATCACAAAGCTAGTAAATTACTAAGACTAAATTTGAACTCGGATATTCCTGACTCAAGGCCCAGCCAGCATGCTATATACTGTGCCACCAGCTGCCTATGGTACAAAGTACAAGTAATACCTCCACTAAATAAAGCTTTTTCAATTTGGGGGTCTGTTTTGGGCAGTCATTAAAGCACCCTACACAGTTCTGTGCTAACTTCTCTCCCCAAAAGCAAGTCCATTTTTATGTAAGGGTTGGTGCCCAATAAAGAGAAAAAAAAAAAAAAAGCAAATTTTCTTTAATTGCTTGACTACCATTGCCACTGACCTTCCACCCACTTTGCAAAATGAAGCATTTCTTTGCACTTTGAAACTGGGCAAATCTGCTTCCATTGAAACTAATGGAAACCATTTTATTTTTAAAAGCAAAATGTTTATAGAGATCCCAGCCAAGTACTAGCCTCAGAAAAAATATATAGTTTTGTTTTGTTTTTTCCTCTTTAACTAAGGTAGACTTAATGTTACAAACACTAAAAATGGGATTTGTTAGATGTATATACTTGGCCAAAGGCGTTTGCTGTTTTATAGCTTCTGGCTAATAATAGTGCCCTTTTTTGGTGTGGTGGGAAAGATCCTGGACTTGAGTCGGGAAACCTAGGTTCAAATCCCAGCTCTGACACTTTGGTATCATAACCAATTGTTGTAGTTTTTCAGTTATTTTTTCAGTTATGTCTGACTCCATAACCCCCTTTTGGGGTTTTCGTGGCAAAGATATTGCAGTGGTTTGCTATTTCCTTCTTCAACTCATTTTACAGATGAGGAAACTGAAGCTAACAGTGTTAAGTGACTTGCCCAGGGTCACATAGCCAGATTGGAACTCAGGAAGATGTCTTCCTGACTCCAGATTCAGAGCACCATCCACTGTGCCACCCAGCTGCCTTCAAAACTCTTCTGGAGGATGCAGGCATAACATTGATACAGCTACCTCTCACAAACTAAGCAGGTTCTCTGCCTTTAGAGCTAATCTCCCATCCACAATTAACAAAGTGAGCTATCAAATGCCTTAACTTCTTTGAGCTTCCGTTTCCTCATCTCTAAGATGGGAATAATAATAATACCTGTACCAGGTTCATCACAATGTCCCTATGAGAAAAGTACTACAAAGTACTTTGTAAAGCTTAAAACCTTAGTACAAATGACACTTTACCAATTGCTTCCTCACAACAACCCTGGTCTTACACTTTGTGACCTTTGGTTTTCTGGGGAACTCAGAGGAGCCTGAACCTCAGGGAGGGCTTGGCTTACCTAAATGGAGTCACACTAGTCAATGCTAGTACACAGAGCCAGGTGTTTGGTATCCAAAGCCTAGGATCTTTTCATCACACCACATTGCCTCCCATTTAATTTAATTCAATGCCATAGTTTGCAGGGCACTGGGTTCAGTGCTGGGAATACAAATACCTAAGGAAACAGCCCCAGCCCAGGTGAGGGTGGGGGAAGGAATAAAGCTCATAAACATACAAATGTATGTAAAGAAAATGACTTGGAGACTTCATGGGAACCAGAGCCACTTTAGTAGCTAAAAGAAACACTAGCACTGGAAATAATGCCTATGCCCCCTTGGAAATAATCAAGTATTTATTGAGCAATCACTGTATGGTTAGCCCGTTTAGAAACCCAAGGATCCTGTCCTCATGGGACTTGTGATCTAGTTGCCGAGACAAGAACAACACATGTGAAATGTGTATCATACAATATATACTATTTAAAAAAAAAAAAGAGGAAGTACTCTGGGGAAACAAGGAAGTTTTCTAGAAGCCCTGAAATCATATAGTAACCTTGGCCCAGAAAAAGAGACTAAGTTTCCAAAGACTGGGTTTGATCTTTGGGTTCCCATGCAAATCTTCCCACACAATGTCTTTTTGGCTTATGCCCCCAGCCTGAGGTTGTTGTTTTGTTCTTGCAGCATGAGAATTTGGCTTCTGTCTAGGTCTCTACAGAAAACATAAAGGCCCTTACCTCCCCCCTTACTTCCACCCATGCCAGCACTTGGGCTAACACTAAATACAGGGTAGGCTTTATTTAATCAGAATGAGCAGATGCAAAGACTCGTCCTAAGTGGTCACATCAACTCTGCTCCTCTGTTAGTGAGTCCTACTTCTCCCAGAACCTATGCACTCTTCCAGACTTAAAGCACTACCCTGGGTTTAAGGCTTTCCCACCTAACAGGGTGATCACCAGAGATCACTTGAGAGATCATCCCTTTCCCTGGACCTACAAAGTCCCCGTTATACAAAGTAGAAGCCCAAACTACAGTCCAGTTTGTTCTTCCTGTTATCTCTGATCCTTGCCTTTTCTCACCTGTGACTTTTTCTTGGTCTAGGAATTCTCTCATTTCAACACAGCTACTCATTCTACTGGCATATTACTGTAGTGTCTAGGAAACCAAAGAAGAAAGCAAACAAACAAAAGCAAAAACCTTTTCACTATGGCCATGTGGTTCCTTGAAAGCATCTTCTCCAATGTGTGCATTTTGAACCTCTAGAGAACCTGAATTCAAGTTTCTGTGCATAGAGGTCTTCTCCCCTCTGCACCTCCTCCTGGTTCTCTGGCTCTTCTCTCCCTTTTCAAGCCCAAGTCCCAGGATGTATTTTAGTTTTGTGACCTGGCTGTGGATCAATAAATCATTTTTAATGTGGTATTAGAGGACCTTCAGCAACTTCACACATTATCAAAGAACTAACCTGGTCAAGAGATTAACACCTAGTTAAGGAAAGAGAAATTGACGCCCAGGCTCTCCCTATGCATAAAGCCTGCTTAGCCCCAAAGCCTCAATGCCACATTCACCCCAGATCTTTTCAAACATAAGGGACTCGTTAATTGGTAACACGCATGGAGAGCCTCCATGCCAAATGAAATTGTTCCTGTCATTTCCTCCTGTTACTCAACTTACAATGAAATAATGAAAACTTCTGTGGACAGTTTCCTCATGCTTGGCCAAGTAGAGCAGAATCCAAGTAAGTTGAGGAGTTGTTTTGGAGGCCTCATGTTTGGAGAGTACTAATCTTAGGTAAATGGCCCCTGGGACATTCTTATCCTGGGGGGGGAGGGGGGAAGGGGGGGGGCGAATTAGATCTTTGCTTATGAAATGGTTTCAGAGAAAATGCATGAGGAGCCACCATCTAATTCTAAGATGTCTGAGGTAGCATGTTTTCCATCACTCTACACTCTGGGGTCTAACTAAAAAACAAAAAAATATTAATTGGCCCTCCATTGAAGAATGACCAAAGTGTGATATACAAATGTAATGGAATATTGCTTCACTATTAAGAAATTATGAATATGAAGAATACAGCAAAGCATGGGAACACACAGATAAACTGATAGAAAGTGAAACACAGTTATCCCTTTCACATTGCAAAGGTTAGGGGCATGACACCCCTGTGATCTGGAAAGTCTATGTAAAATTTTTTGGTCTTCCCATCATACCAGAGAAGGTCTGATTTTTTTTTTCTTTCATGGGGTGTTTGGGGTACCTTGTTGTAATGTTTGGGTTGATATTATACAATACTATACATATAGTTATCCATTTCTCTTTCTATGTCATCTGCTGATCTTTGATTGTCATCTGTGGCTTCTGCAAAACTTCCCCAAAATTCCCATTTAATTTCTTATGCCAATCTGATCTATCAAAACCACAAAGGGGAAAGTTTCAATGTGGAAGGAATAACTGTAAGCAAAACTAGAAAAATAACATACACAATGACTACAACAATGCAAATAGGAAGAACAAAAAAAAAAACTAAAATGAACACCTGAACAGTATCTAATTATAATGACCAAGCTTGTCATTGAAAAGAGATGAGAATTCAATCTGGTACTAGAAATGTTAGCATTAGCAATTAGAGAAGAAAAAGAAGTCAAAGGAATCAAATTAGGCAAAGAAGAGACTCTTTGCAGATGATCAGATGATATACTTAGAGAATCCTAGAGAATCAAGTAAAAAACTACTTGAGACAATAAATAAATTTGGCAAAGTTGCAGGTTATAAAATAAACTCACATAAATCCTCAGCATTCCTATATATTTCTAACAAAATCCAACAGCAAGAGATAAAAAGATAAATCCCATTTAAAATTACTGTAGACATTATAAAATATTTGGGAATCTACCTGCCAAAACAAACCTAGGACCTATATTAACACAACTACAAAAAACTTTTCACACAAATAAAGCCATATTTAACTAAATGAAAAAATATCAATTGCTCATGCCTGGGTCAAGTCAATATAATAAAAATGACAATTTTACCTAAATTAAATTACATATTTAGTGCCATATCAATCAATCTACCAAAAAATTACTTTGTAGAGCTAGAAAAAAATAGTAACAAAATTCATTTGGAAGAACAAAAGGTCCAGAATATCAAGAGAATTAATGACAAGAAATGCTAGGGAAGGTGGCCTAGCCATACCAGATTTTAATCAATATTATAAAGCAGCAGTCATCAAAACTACCTGGTACTGGCTGAGGAATAGAGTAGTGGATCAATGGAATAGATTGGGTACACGAGACACAGCAGTCAATGACTATAGTAATCTACTGTTTGATAAACCCAAAGACCCCAGTTTTGGGGATAACTCATTATTTGACAAAAACTGCTGGGAAAACTGGAATATAGTATGGCAGAAACTGGGCATAAACCATTATCCAACACCGTATACCAAAATCAAGTCTAAATGGGTACATGATCTAAGTATAAAGGCTGATACTGTAAGCAATCTGGGAAAGCAAGGAATAGTTTACCTGTCAGATTTATGGAAAAGGAAAGACTTTATGAACAAACAACAATTAGAGAGCATTATAAAATGCAAAATGGATAATTTTGATTATATTAAATTGAAAAGCTTCTGTACAAACAAAGCCAATGTAACCAAGATTAAGAGGAAAGTGGAAAATTGGGAAAGAATTTTTACAACCAGTGTCTCTGATAAAGCCTCATTTCTATAATATACAGAGAATTGAGTCAAATCTATAAGAACACAAGTCATTCCCCAAATGATAAATGGTCAAAGGATATAAACAGGCAGTTTTCAGAGGAAGAAATTAAAGATATCTAAAAGCATATGACAAAATGCTCTAAATCACTATTGATTAGAGAAATACAAATCAAAACAACTCTGAGGTACCACATCTAACAGGTCATATTGACTAAGATGACAAAACAGGAAAATGACAAATGTTGGAGAGGATGTGGAAAAATTGGAACACTGATGCATTGTTGGTGGAGTTGTGAACTGATTCAACCATTCTGGAAAGCAATCTGGAACTATGCCCAAAGAGCTATAAATAATTTCATACCCTTTGACCCAGCAATACCTCTTCTAGGGCTGTATCCCAAAGAGATCATAGAAGTGGGGAAAGGACCTGTTTGTACAAAAATATTTATAGCAGCTCTTTTTGTTTCTTGGGCTATTCATCTATTATCCCTCTCTCGCTAGAACATCTTCTGTTCTCATGTATTTCCTTGCTGATGCTTTTAAGTTTACTTTGATATTATGTTTTATATACGAGGCATCTTTGGTAATATGAAGTTGCCTACTCAAAACCACCTCACAATTCTCCCTTTGGATCACCTGAAACTTTGAGTCTTTTGAAATCATTGACTTTATCAACAGGAGAATACCGGTATTAAAAAGATGAGTTTTTATATTAGGGAGCAGCTTGAGATCATTAAAACAACTATGCAATTAACAAAATGCAAACCAGTTTACTCTCATCCTCCTATTAAATTATGAGCCCAGCTCACTTTCCATTTACAGTATATATTTAAGATACATGTATTGATGAAATAATTTAGTGGGCTTCCCATGTAATTGTATGTCATAACCTTGGCAACCATTTGAAAAAAAAGCTTTTCTGGTCTGTCACATTCCCACAAGACTTTAGAAATGTGGTAAATTATTAAAACTCTTCAACCATTTGTTTTTTCCTTTATGGATTGGTAGGCCATTAGTTTTTGTGGTCATGGATCTCATTGAGAAGGCTCTGTAATATTCTGGGGCATCATGCAATAAGCACATCATCCATAAATAGAGATATCTGGACAACTTCACTATCTACTTTAAAAATTTCTCTTTCATTTGGACTCTGTAGGACATCTACCATGAGAGTCGACCCCTTGAGCCAGGATATGCCTCCCTGTTTCATGTCTGACTTGCCACTAATGATCAAAGTATTATCATTAAATGAAGTTAACTCTGTGTTTGCATCAAACAAGAAAGTTTGGTTGATCTTAACAGATGCATGAATGATGCCTTATTGGAGAGGGTCTTTAAGACTATGTTTTGCTTTACTAGAACAAATTGCTTTTTTGTACGGTGGCCAGGGAGAGGGGAGGAACCGACACTGCTTTTTTTATATTCTCTATACTCCTCAGTGTGACTGTGTAAATGTGTTCTGCTATGAAAAATCAACAGTAAAATTCTACAATAGTCTCAACATATAAGCATCACAAAAATATCATAGAAACAAGAAAAATTGTAGAGGTCATTAGTTGGTGAAATCATCCCAATCACCTTCTTTGGGTACTAATACCATATGTGATTGCTTTCATCCCATTAGATCCATCTTTCCTTGAAATAGCTTGAAAATTAATCTTTGAGGATCTTTAAAATTATGCTGCCTTTAGGATAAGTTTGGGCCCAGTTGTTCCTCTTGTCTTCATCTTTTTCGGTATAATTTACATTTCTTCATATAACAGTCTGGGCACTGGTCCATTAGAATCCAAATGTGAGGGTTCTGATATTATTGATCATGAAAATAGTTCACTGACAAATCTGATTATCATTACTGAAAAACTATTCAATTCAAACTTTTTGTAGTGCTGGTGGGGAATCAGTGTTTTGCATAGAACTAGGATACCTAGGTTCTGCATCTAAAGATCAAGGTTCAGATCCAACTTTGGGTTCATACTTTGTTTATGACTTTGGACTAGTCACTTAACTTGCCTTTCAGTTTCCTATCTCATAGAATTAGAAACATTAATGAGACATCTCAACATCGGCTAAGATATGCTATTTTAACTATTTTTAAAGTTTAAAAAATTTCTCAACCTAGACATTCTGGAAAACCACATGGAACTATACTCAAAATGTTACTAAAATATTCATAGCCTTGGACCTAGCCATACTACTACTAGGTTTATACCCCAAAGAGATAAAAGTAAAAAGAAAATTATCTATATTCACAAAAACATTTATAGCATTTTTTTTTGTACATACTACACAGGATTCTCTGAAATTATCACTTAGTTCATTTCTTAGAAAGCAATAACACCCCACTACATTCATGATACCATTTCCCAATTATCTAAATAGGAATCTAAGATACCCCTTTATATTCTGGTTCTTTTCTTTTTCTTCTCTCTCCCTTTTTAAAAAATTGATTTCTGTGTTAGACTTTTAATCCTCCCTTCAGGGTCAAGAAGTCCTCTTTCCTTATCTCTACTCCTTGCTTTCCTGGCTTCTTCCAAGTCCCAGCTAAAAATTCCATCTTCTACAGGAATCTTGTCACATCTTCCTCGATTTGAGTGCCTTTCCTCTGTTGATTATTTTCAATTTTTCCTGTATAGTTGTTTTCATATTATCTCTCCCATTAGACTGTGAGCTCCTTGAGAGTAGAAATTGTTTATTGACTGTGGGCTTAGCACAGTACTTGGCACATAGTACCTGTTTAATAAACACTTGTTGACTTGATGAGATTTATAGAAGTATATCAAAATCACCAGTAAAACTAGCAGGGATAGAAACAGTTGTAAGTAAAACAAGTTTCCTGACCATGAAAGTGGAATTAAAAGTTCAACATGGAAAAGAAAGGGAAGAAAAAACAGCAGAGAGAAAAGAACTAGAATATAATGGGGTGCCTTATATTCCTTCTTAGATAATTGGGAAATGGGATATGCCTCAGATACTAGCTATGTCACTGAACAAATAATTTCTCATTCTCAATTTTCTTGTTCCTTGAAGTGGGAATATTTATAGCATTTATCTGAGCGTTAAAAGGATCAAATGAGATAACATGCACAGTGTTTTGCAAACATTAAAGTACTATATAAAAGCTAGCTAGTATTATTATTACAATACACCGGTTTGGGGTGTGCATTCAACTTTTCTTTTTCAATTTCAGATACCAGTGAGATTTATCTGATGATTCCCACTCACCCCACCACTTCTTCCACATTTATATACTCCTCACACACACCTCAATTATGAGAAATAGAAAGTTCCATTTCTTTTCCCGCTTTCTATACTAGAAAATTCTTCCTTTTGCCTTCCCTTATCTTTCTCCTACTCAAACCCTCAGAACAGGACCAACTCACCTCCAGATTTCTGTTTTTCTTATTTAACTTCATTAATAGCCCTTGAAGTTATTAGCGTCCTTAAAGGATACTTGTTTTTTTTCCTTCTATTGGAATGTTAGCACCACATCATTGTGCAGGTACTTTCAGTTACTCAAATAAATTTTTCTTTCTACATTTCTCTGAGCTTTTGTATATATATTTCAAAGATCTAAGCTCTTGTGTTTTCATCTCAAATGCTTGAAAGTACTCTGTTTCATTAAAGATCCATTTTCCCCCCTCTAGCATTATATTTCATTTTGCAGAGTGAGTTACTCTTGATTATAAGTCTTTATCTTTTGCCTTTTAAACTTTTCTTTTTTTCTTTTCTTTCCTTTTTTTTTTTTTTTTTTTTTTTTGCCTTTTGGAGGGCAATTGGGGTTTCATGGAACTCGGGTCCTCTTGACTCCAGGACTGGGTCTTTACTCACTGCGCCACCTAGCAGCCCCTGAACTTTTCTTTTTGGGGTTCCTTTCAGGAGTTGATTGGTAGATTCTTTCCATTTTTTGCTTGGTCTCTGGTTCTAACATATTGTAGTAGTATTCATTTATGATTTCTTAAAATACCCTGTCTTTTTAAAAAATCATGACTATTCTTTTTGTTTTGTTTTGTTTTTGGAGGGGGGAAGATAAGGCAATTGGGGTTAAGTGACTTGCCCAAGGTCACACAGCAAGTTAAGTGTCAAGTGTCTGAGGTTGGATTTGAACTCAGGTCCTCCTGACTTCAAGGCTGGTGCTCTATTCATTATGCCACCTAGTTGTCCCATGGTTAATTATTCTTAAATTATCACTCCTTGAACTGTTTTCAAGGTCAGTTGTTTTTAATATCAGATATCTTAAATTTTCTTCTATTTACACATTTTTTTGTTGTTGCTCTAATAGGTCTTTCTGTCTCATGGAGTAATTTATTTCTGTTTGGTCTATTCTAATTATCAGAGAAGCCCTTTCTTAAGGAAAGTTTACCACTTTCTCTTCTAAGCTACTTAGTCTCCTAATTGTTTGAAGAGCTTTACTTTTTTCATATCTTGCTTCATTTCTTCTAGGTGTTCATGTAGTCTTTGTGGAAAGTTCATTTTCTTTCATTGGGTTTCTGTTTATAGCTGTACTTGCTCCTTTCCTTTGGGGATCTTAATTTGGCAATGCTTTTTGATGTTGGTTGGTGTTTCTTTGAATTACTTACCTCTCTAGTTTTAGTTCCTGAGTTGGGCCTTTGTTCCAGACCTAGGCTCTGCCCCCTGCTACATTTTGGATAGGGTAGTAGGCCTTATTTAGTCTCTTTCTGGTGCCCCTGAGTTCTTATGAGAAGATCACCTAAGTGGTCTTCAGTTACACTCCCCACCTCCCATCTTTGAGGTTAGGTGGTCTAGATCTTCAGTGGCCTTTTTGGCATCTCAGGACAAAGTGTTAGGAAACTTAAAGCCGCTGAGCCTAGGCTTGCCTAGGCTTGCCTAGTAGAACTACCTCTGGAACCCTCTTCGGGTCAGTATTGTGCTGGTATTCCCTCCGGGGCTTCCTAAATCTCCACCCTGGGACATTGTCAGATTATTCCTCTTCTCTTGCTGCCTCTAGACCGAGAGCCTTGCAAGCTATTCATGTCCCTCCTTTAGCTGGACTGGTGTTTGTTTAGCGGGTCCTCTTCCCGTTGACAGTGGGCTTGGAGTCGATTTTTTGTACAATCCTAGAATGCGGGGTGCACCATATATACACAGGGTGGATGGGAAGCCCCAGACATCCTAAAGATATAGCAGTAAGGATGATAGTAAGGCTTAGTGATGAGGTACATCAGCATGTTAAATGGCGATATCTGAAGGTTTGGGGAGTACAGCAGAAGGGCAGATATTAAGGCCTGGCAGTTCTCCATCTTACCAGAAAGACTATAGTTAGTGACTCCTAGCCCATCAAATTGGTATGAGTAGCTGCATTGCTCTCCCCAACTGCCACCCCATAGGATCTGGGGCAGCTTGAGTCTGGAGGAGACATGAAGGGATGGCTATTAGTGCAATGGTGGCAGAACTGATTGAAATAGTGAAGCTTTTTCTTTTTAAATACTTGCCACAAGAGGTCAGGTAGAAGATGAAAAACCACTGAAAGAGATAAAGTAGCAGAGAGATAAGAGAAGAACAAGGAGAGTATGGCACTTTTGATGCCCCATCCCCCAAAGTGCAATTCTTGTGCTTTTCCTCCTGCCAGCCTCTGGCTATAAAGACTATATATCAAAAATCCTGAGAAATTCTATACGTGACTTCCAGTCATCTATTTAAGATCCAAGATGATCGGTTAAATGAGAGGGGGGGAAGTCATCCAAACCAACTCCCAAAGCATTTGATCCCCTGGGTTTCATTTCAGTTACAACATCTGCCTTGGCCCTATTTATTCCTCTACTAAACCAGCATGAGGTACACAATTAAATAGTGCTGTGGGATTTGAACCCACAACCTTTTGGCTTTGAGTCAAACATTCTGAACTTTGTTCCAATACTAAGTTTTGCATTTGCTTTATGTTTTTTGGAAGGGGGAAGGCTGGACAATTGGGGTTAAGTGATTTGCCCAAGGTCACAAAGCTAGTAAGTGTTAAGTGTCTGAGGCCTGATTTGAACTCAGGTCCTCCTGACTCCAGGGTGGGTGCTCTATTCACTGTGCCACCTAGCCGCCCCCAGTACTAAGTTTTGGATGTTTCCTTCTATTATTTATTCAGAACACATTTGGAGTATGGAGGAGATTGTAACTTTGAACAATCAAAAGAGAGAAATAGAAGATATGTTTTTTGATTCAAACTCAAGATAATAGTAAAGCAATGAAATCAAGAGAGGCCGGGAGTGGGGAAAACAAGAAAAAAAAAAACAGATCTATGGAAAAACCCAAGGGATCAAGGTATGCTAGAGCAAGATGCAATGTCAACATCCCAAAATTTATTATTATTGATAACTATCGCTTATTAAAGTATAAAATACAAAGCAACTAACTTCGCTCTAATATCTATCAGCCAGAATTACCAGAGTATATTTGTAAGTATTTCTGTACAAGATTTACTTGGAAAAGATATTGTTTCAAGCCTAGACAAATCATGCATTGTTATGTTCCTGTTCCAGTTATTTCAGGCAAGGAAGGGGAATTTCCATGCCTCCTTATATTCAGCTTTTTAACAGTCAGCTCTGAGTAACCATTTCCTCATAACATATCATAGTCTCAGTTACTTAGAGAGGGGAAAAATCCCTAATATTGTACCTAAAAATCCCATGTTCAGTAAACTATATAAGAACACAGGTGTTCAAGAATTCAGCAGCTAGCCCTTTCAATAAAGAACATGAAAAATGTGTATCTTGAAAAGAGAAAAAACAGGAAAAAACCAGCAGCCAGAAAGAGCAAATCACTGACTTGAGAACATGTATTCTCCCACTGTGTAGTTTCCATTCAGAAGGAACATCCTCCCTGCTTCAATACCTTAGGAAGAGGACCTTTTTCTATCCCTAATAGAGATGAGGACCCCATAGCCCTTGAATGGGAAACCTCTCCCTGGTTCAAAATCTAACCCAATCCAATTTGTACTACTACTAATAACTAGCATTTATATAGTGCTTTAAGTTTGGCAAAACACTTTATATAAATTAACTCATCTGATCATTATAACAACCCTGTGAAGTAGGTATTAGTATTATCCCCTTTTTACAGAGGAGAAAACTGAGCCTAGGAGTAGTTAAGTGACTTGCCCAGAGTCACACAGCTAATAAGTGGCCTGAGAAAAGATTCAAACTCAAGTCTTCTTGACCATGTCTCATGTTCTATCCACTGTGCTACCTAACTAACCCTAAAAACATGGTGGTGTTCACATAATTAACCCAAAGAACAGTAGAATGAAAACAGGATTTGGAGTTAGGGGACCTGTAAAATCATGAAGAGGGACTAGATGGCCTTAGGGCTCCCTTCCAACTCTTAAATCTCTTACTCTGTGATCCTATGATCCATGTATGATTCTCTGCTTTGCCACTTACAGACAAGTCATTTAACCTTCCTGGCTCTTTTTTACAGATGAGCAAACGAGGAAAACATGATTGAGTGACTTGCCTAGGGTCACACAGCTAGTAAGTGTCTGAAGCTGGATTTGAACTCATGAAGATGAGTCTTCCTGACTCCAAGCCCAGTGCTCTATCTACTGTACCACCTAGCTACCCAGTGTAACAGGACATGTACACAAATAAAAAGAATGAAATGCAAAGGAAAAGGAAGGGAATAAGCATATATATAGCACCTACTATGTGCCAAGCACTATGCTAAGACCTTTTTTTTTGGAGGGGGAGAGGCAGGACAATTGGGGTTAAATGACTTTTCCAAGTTTACACAGCTAGTAAGTGTTAAGTGCCTCAGGTCTGATTTGAACTCAGGTCCTCCTGACTCCAGGGCTGGTGCTCTATTCACTGTGCCACCCAATCTTGAATAGAGACAGGTTACACTCTGTTCTGCTAAGAGTTTTTTAACAAATAATCTCATTTGATCCTCACAATCACCCTACAAAGTAGGTGTTATTATTTTCCCCATTTTATAGTTAAAGAAACTGAGGCAAACAGAGGTCACAGGGTCACAAAGCTAGTAAGTGTCTGGATGTGAATTCAGCTATTCCCTATTCCAGGCCCATTGCTCTAGTCACTGTGCTACCAGCTTCTGGTAAAAGGAAAGGCAAGAGACAGATGAAACTCTGGATTATTGTTTGGTTAAACCAAACCCCAATATTATGCTGATAGTGTTAAATATAGAATAGTCTTTGGATTGCCATATATAGGGAAAAGGCCCATTCTACCCTCTAGTTCCAGGAGTACTGAAATCAAAGCTAACCTTTAGTGGTGGGAAGATGCATTGAAAAGAGATGGACTGAATTAAAGTTCCAGTTCTGTAACTTACTGTGTGTATGTCACTTTCCCCCCTTCTCAATCTCAGTTTCCTCATCTAGAAAATGGAAATAGCAATTGCTGCCCCACCTATCACAAAGATTGTTGTGAAGATCTAGTGAGATAAAGGATGTGAAAAGTGTTTTGTAAACTATGAAGCCTGCACAACTATTAAATATTACCATTATTAAATAGCTCCTTGAGTGATTCTCCACTCAAGTGGAATTTGTGCCATAATCCTTTAATATCTGATATTTTCAGAAAACTTTGAATTTTGCAAAGCACTTCATGCAGATTATTTTGTTTGAACCTTAAAAGAACCTTATGGGGGTAAATTATTATCCCCATTTTGCAGATGGGCCAATTAGGCTCAGAGAGGTTAAGGGACTTAATTATGGTTACCCAGCTAGTAGGTATCACAGGAGAAAGTTGATGTCAGTTCTTCCTGTATTCCAACGCAACACACCAAACCCCAATATTATGCTGCTTTAAAAGGTGCCCATGAGACAGCTGTTTTCTCTCTGTAACGCAGAGTGAATTCAGTTCAATGCAGTAAATTCTCAGCTAATGCCTCTTGGGAAGATGAGTTCAGGTTATTTTAGGAAGTGATTAATATCTGTTTAAACTTGGAATGGGAGGAACCCCCTGAAACATGCAGGAGAGAGGAATAGGGTCAAATTATTTCACACAGGAGTTCACAGCTAAGAAATTCCCCTCTGGTAATTCAGCCTAAATTTTCAGTCATTCAGCTTCTTACCATTTGTCTCCACGAGTACCCTAAGCAGTTCCCCTCTTTCTTTTTTATTTATATGATTCCAATACTTAGAGATGGTTATCATATCCTTCCCAAGCTGTATCTGGCCAAATTGAGCTGATTTTGCTCTTTTCATCTTTCCTCATGAGTCAGTCCCTGTTTTATCATCATGCTTTACTGACCCTCTTTGAACTGTTGCCAATCTGTTGACATGTCATAGTGATTAAAATATCCATTGTTGGATGTTACATTGACCCAAGACTAGGTAAAGAGGGAATTGTACCTGTCTGATCAGTGATCTCCTGTAACCTTCAGATTGCCCTCCTTGGACTATTTGGAGAATTGACAGAGTGTATACTCTTGGCCAGAATAACTCATGATAATTTCAAATTAAGGTACGAAGGATTTGAGACTGCCTTCAATGTAGTTCGTATACACATCCATGACACCAAAGATCTCTTGAAGCATTGAAAAACAGTATTACTTCCTTAGACCTGTACTCAGTGTTGTTCATGATGAGGAAAAGGCATATGTTGCTTCACTGCCCTCAAGAAGCTTACAATTTTTAGAAATTTATTTATTTTTAATTTACTGAATAAAACAAGAATTTCCATAACACAGCATAATAAAAAATTATGATTGCACATAAAACTGAAAATCTACTATATATAATATGCTATTACTTTTAAATATGCAACAAAATTATCATTTAAATTTTTCTCTTTTCCTTCCCTCCATCTCCCTTCCCCCACCCTAGAGATGGCTACCGTCTTATTGAAACAATACAAAGAGGGGAAAAAATTCTGAATTTTTACCCACTACCTGATCTTCTGACTCAGAAGCTGGCTCTTTATGCCATGAAGCCTAGTTAAGAAAAAAAGGAAGGAAGGAAGGAAGGAAGGAAGGAAGGAAGGAAGGAAGGAAGGAAGGAAGGAAGGAAGGAAGGAAGGAAGGAAGGAAGGAAAAAAGGAAGGAAAGAGAAGAAAGAAAGAAAGAAAGAAAGGAAGGAAGAAAGAAAGAAAGAAAGAAAGAAAGAAAGAAAGAAAGAAAGAAAGAAAGAAAGAAAGAAAGAAAGAAAGAAAGAAAGAAAGAAAGAAAGAAGGAAAGAAAGGAAGGAAGAAAAAAGAAAGAAGAGAGAGAGAGAAAGAGAGAGAAAGAAAGGAAGAAAGGAAGAAAAGAAGGAAGGAAGAAAGAGGAAGGAAGGAAGGAAGGAAGGAAGGAAGGAAGGAAGGAAGGAAGGAAGGAAGGAAGGAAGGAAGGAAGGAAGGAAAGAAGGAAGGAAGGAAGGAAGGAAGGAAGGAAGGAAGGAAGGAAGGAAGGAAGGAAGGAAAAGAATGTACAGACAGAACTCCCAGTTATCCCAGTTAGAAATTCCCTTTACTGATGAAGATTGGCATCTGCTCTTAGTGCTTCTAGTCTTCCATGGCTCAAACCATACTAAGCAATAATTATGATGACTTACCCTCATCAACCCAACCTGAATTGGTATAGTAGACCTTGGAGCTCATGACTTGATGCTGTTTCTTCTCTAGAGTGGCACTTTGACAGTCAGAGTGAGAACTTTACTATCACAAGAACAAACATAGCAAAGATAAGGCTTATTGTTTGCTAGCACAAAATGTAGACTTTGGCTCTGAGAGAGAGTAGAAAGAGAATGGGACTTGGAATCTGAAGGCCAAGGTCTAAGAAGTAATACCAGGATTACTCAACAAGTGTGCAAGTTATTCAGTTTCCTTGTCTGTAAAATGGGAGTAATGATATTTGTACTACTAATCTCACAGGGTTGTTGTGAGAAAAGTGCTTTGTAAAATGCAACACACTCTAAAAATGTGCTGTTATTATCCCTCTCAACTGGTAGCATGCCACGGACCAGTGGTTCTTAGCATGTGGCTCAGCCATGCCTGGGGTGAACAAGACTCAGGGGATTTGTGAGATGAAAAAGATTTTCATAATAGTAAGACATTTTAATTTCTTAAATGGTAAATATTGCTATATATAACCCACATAAACAGAAGTTCTTTGCAAAAAAAAGGCAGGGGGAGTGCTCCACAATTTTTAAGGGTATAAATATATGGTATAATATAAGGGTATAAATATAAATGGTCCTAACACCAAAAAATGGGAGATCCACTGTCATAGTGAATAGAGATGCCAATGGAAAGAGAAGACCTGGGATCATCTCCCACTTCTGACTTATTTATACCAGCTGTGAGACCCTAGCAAATCATTTAACTTCAAAAGTACTATCCGCAGTTCTCTAAGACAGCAAATTGGAGGGAAGATCCAAACCTGCACTTGGAGATAGTTCCCCATATCAGTAAAATTTCAGGTCTAATCCCTATCTTTCATACCATTATTATGTCCCAACCTCCAAAGAAAAACACAAGTTATTATCACTGAGCCTATGAATTATTCTATCTGAACTAACAATGGAAATAAGAGCTAAATACTTCATACTACAACCACATCAGACACCAAAGCCTCAATTTCCTCATCTACAAAATGAGAATGATAATATTTGCTCTCCCTAAGGGAGTTTTTTGTCAGAATAAAATGAGGAAATATATATATATAGTAATCAACTGTACAATACATGTGTGTGTATTTACCAACACTATCATCTCTAGGAAATTCTCTCCCTTTCCTTTGAAGTTTGCTCATTTCATCCACTTGCCAGCACTTAAGAAAGACTATGGAAAGTCTGCTAATGAAGGAAACAAGCAGAAAACTGAGGGAGAGATTCAGACCTCATCCATCAGCCACCTAGTCCTTTACCAATGAAGCAATTCAGGTCATGCCAAAAGATGGATTAAATTCCTGACATTGGCAACAAATTGATGTAGAGAACTGAGCACATTAGGATGAGACCCCTTCATATTGAAAAAAAAAATCAATCACTTTTCACTAATCATATTTTTAAAAAATCAATTGCTTTTCACTAATCAACTCAGATGATTGAAATAGATAGGGAGGGACACTTAGGTTATCTAGATTTTTCACTTGATTTTGTCTCTGACTAGGTCTGGAAGGTTTACTATCTATAACAAATTGAACAGAAAAAGAAGGAAACAAACATTTATTAAGCCCCTACTGGTACATTACACTCATTTGATGCTCACAACAACCCTGGCATGTAGGTGCTATTATTATACCTATTTTATAGTTAAGGAAACTAAGGCAGACAGATGTTAAGGGACTTGCCCAGAGTCATACAGCTAGTACATATCCTGAGGATAGATTTGAACTGGAAATTGACTCCAAGCTCTGGAGCACTATCCACTGTGTCACTTAGTCTGATGCTACAACATTCATTCATGAGGCATGCGATTTATGATGAATTCATTAATGTGGGCCCAAATTCAGGCTGTACCACCTCCTCCTCCTCTTCCTCCTCCTTCTTCTTCCAATCAGGGTTAAGTGACTTGCCCAAGGTCACACAGCTAATAAGTGTCGGAGGTCCTATTTGTATTCAGTTCCCCCTGACACTGGGACTGGTGCTCTATCCACTAACCTACCTAGCTACCCAGCCATCTAGCTGCCCCAGGCTGTACTTCTTCTGACTGTAGATTCAGGCCTGCAGTTGTAGCCTACACCATTGACCTAAATCAAGGACAATATTTATTACAAACATGAGACAAGCCAAGCTCATAATCAAAATCCCAACTTGAAATAAAAGCCGTAAAACAAGGAAGTGGGAGGAGAGAACAGGGGTGCGGCAGAGAAATGAAGAGGTAACCGTTCACTTCTAGAGCTTGGATTCTAAACACAGACTGGATGTGTCATAGGCATCTCAAACTCAACCTACCCGAAACAAAACTCACTCTGTTCTCTCTGCCTTCAACCTTCCAAACTTCTCTAGGTCCCATCCTTTACTCTTCACTTTCCCCTAATCCAACATACACAATTTTTTAAGAAGTCCTGTTGAATGATTGCACATGTATAACCTATATTGGACTGCTTGCCATCTCGGGGAGGAGGGAGCAAGGAATAGAATTTGGAACTCAAAACCTTTTTAATGTTTTAAAATTTTTTAACACATAATTTGGGGTAGGAATAAATTATTTAAAAAAGAAGAAATCTTGTTGAATGACTGCACATGTATGACCTATATAGGATTGCTTGACGTCTCAGGGATTATTTTTAAATCATTTTAACCTTGGGGGGGGGGGGGACGGTGCATACAGAGGGTACCGTAATGTAGCGTGTAGCACAGGGGATTCACCTTCACTACAGTAGCAATCTCAATAGGGCTTATTTTCGGGGGAGGGCTTATTTTAGAGGAATCTTACACAGTAAGGGGAGGGCTTATTTTCGGGATAGGTCTTATTATCGGGAAAACACGGTAGTAGTAGTTCAGTCATTTTCAGTTGTGACCACATTTGGGTACTCAAATCCAGGGTTTCTGACTCCAAATCCACAGCACTGAGCTGCTTCCTTCTGTGTTTTGAGTCTGACCCTCTCTCTCTCTCTCTCTCTCTCTCTCTCTCTCTCTCTCTGTTGTTGGGTTGTTTTTTTTTGGGGGGGGGAGGGGGAGAAGGACAAGAGTAGGAAGGAGAAAGATCTGCTGGGGAAAGCCGGCTCACAATTAGCCAAAATTTCTCCAATGTGGTATGGTCACTCAGCAAACTCCAATCGCAAAAACAAAGAAAATGTTCCCAGCCAGACTCATTAAGTGGGTGAGAGCTCTGTTAGTCCCACACACCAGGAAATGGTTTTCTCTAGTCTGAGTTACAGCAGTGGGGTGGAAAAGTGATCTTTGTTATTTCCTTCACAGGAGGGCTTTGGTTAAAACAGGAAACAAAAGCTGCCCAGCCATCCCTAGCTGACAAACGTATGTACTCCTTGGGTGAGCTCTCCTTTTCCTTTTGCCAAACCTGAGTGAGCAGAGACAAGCAGAGGAAGGTGTTAATGTTGATTGTAATCATGAGATCCTGGAGCAGGTACTAAAAATTGCTGGAAGGGATCTTGGAGGACAATCAGTGCACCCCACCCCCAATCTCATAAAAGAAACAAGACCAGGGAGGGGAAATGTCCTAGTTCACCGAGACAAATCACTGCATCTCTTTGGGACAGTGACAAAGCTGGCGCTAGAATCCAGATCACCTCACCCTCCAGTCCAGTCCATCTGCTTTCCAGCAGAATCAATTTATAAACTGGAAGGAACATAATTTAGCATTTCTATTTGACAAGGTCTGAGGTATCATCTCAATAAAAAAAATGAATGGAGAATAATGGTTATAAGTTCATTCATTCAACAACATTTATTAAGTGTTCTGCCTTTCTTTGTGTACCCAGTACACTACAGCGTCTGGCACACAGGAAGGACTTAATGCTTATTGATTGATTGTCTGCTGTGTTCATGGAGTATTGTGCTTAGAAAATTTTTGATCTGATAACGTTCCTACCCTTAAGTTTCCTTACCTTACTAGCAGAGTAAGAAATTCCCAGCTAACTATAACCATACATGATTAGGCGTGATCAATATAATCTTACGTGCCAAGTGCACCAGAGATGAGCAAAACAGAAGACCTAATAAAGTTCAAAGCGGAAATCTATTGTTACTAACAAAAGGGGTTGAGGAAGGCTTCCTAAAGAAGGTTGATGTCTGAGATTTGGGCTTAAAAGGATGGGTAAGAAGTTTTTCTCCCCATCTCATTAGTAGATATCTATTTCATCAAACTACTCTAAGGCCAATGGGTTCTCGTTCTTCTGGGGGGGTAATAACAAAATGAACTAAAAATGAACTACATCAGTGTGGAATGGGCAGTGATGCATCAGACTCTGAAGGACCAGGCTGCAAGAATTCCTCTAGGGAGAAAATGATCATTTCCTTTCATTTTTTTCCCCTATATATGTCTGTTCTAACAGGATATCCACTGATTTTTATGAACTCTTATTAGGAAGCCAATTTGTTTTCTTTGACCCAAATGTATCCATTGCTCCCACAAATGATGAGTGTATTTGTGGGAGAGTATGGCTAAGGTTTATGAGGGAAATGTATTTTTTAATTGAATAAATTTTATTCATGTCTTTTGGTTTTATGTCAAATAAATTTCTCTCTGTCTCCAAATGTGTGTGTGTGTGTGTGTGTGTGTGTGTGTGTGTAAAACCCTTTCCCAGAGAGCCAAACCTACCAAAGAAGTGGGCTTTTTTTTTAAGAGAAAAAGAGGAGGAAAAATCAGTAAAACTGGCCAATACATAAAAAAAAATTTACTATACTGTATATGCAGTCTTCTACATCACCCATTGGACAACCCTCTGCCCTGCACAAAGGAACAGAGGGAGATTTCTTCACGTATCTCTTCATTGGGGCCAGGCTTGTTGGAAATGTTTTATTTCTTCTTCTTATACTATTTCTCCAAATGCATTTGCTTTGAACTAATGGTGTCCTCTGGCAAAATAATAAAAGTAAACACATCCATAAGGATAAACACCAAAGCATTTAGCACACAAAGCTTCAGTATTTTGATCTCTAAAATACGGATGATAAACCTTATACTACTTACTCTACTGTACTACTTATATTATACACAGAGTTATTGTAAAGTAAATGTTTTATAAACTTTAAAGGAGCAATAGAAATGCATGCTGTTATTATTCACATGAAATAATTAGCAACCCTATAATTAAGTACTAAATTAATATCTAACCAGGTCATTCCCCTGCTTAAAAATCTTCAGTGGTGGGGCAGCCAGGTAGTACAGCAAGTAAGAGCACCGGCCCCAGTGTCAGGATGACCTGGGGGATTGAATCCCAGGCTCAGACACTTAGCACCCACCCAGAAACACCTGGCCTTGTAACCTTGAGCAAGTTACTTAACCCCAATTGCTTTAAAAAAAAAAATCTTTAGTGGTAGCCACTTGTCTTGAAGATGAAATGTAAGACTTCTGTAGCTGATATTTTACCCTCCCCCCAATCTATTTCTAATGTACCTTTACAGATTTATTTCACATGACTCCCCTTCATGTATTCTATCAATGTCCAGCCCAGTCAGACTACCAGCTATTTTCCAAGCTGAAAATATCAATTCTGGTCTCTGTGCCTTTACATAGGCTGTCTCCCATATTTTTGAGGCATGTGTAGAGAACTCTGAATTTTGAAACTCCCTCCACCAATCTAAATTAGCAACAGTTCCATAGGTTAGGTTAGAAAGCCTTGGGCAATTAAATGACTTGCTCATATGCGTGAAGTTTATAAGTCAGAAGCAGGACACGAACCCAGGTCTTTCTGATTCCAAAGTCAGCCCTGAAGTCACTATATTACAATATCTCTAGAGTGATACATAATAGGTACTTATTAAAGTTAATTGATTTTGATTTAATTGTGTTAAGTTGTATACAAGAAAGTATCTGCAGAAGCAGTTGGGGGACATGAGATATCAATGTGACCTATGTTAGAGAGAAAGGACTCATGGAGGAAGCAGGATCAGAATGCTGTTTAAAGGATGAGTAGTATTTGGATAAATAGAAGAGATCAAAAAATCTCACTTAAACCAGCTCATAGATGCAACTAATGACAAATGTCTCTGTGTTCTATTTACTACCTGTGATTAATGTTAGAAGAACGGGACATTTTCTGTAGTTGCATCCAGATGTGTTCTCCAAACCTTGCCCTTCTGAAAACCACTGAGTAGTTTAAAAACCTAAACAGACTGTCTTAAGATAATCAGTGGCAACCGGTGATGTCAACAAAGATAGGGAGTAGTAAGTCAGCTGTTAATTTATCTGGGGCAATAGAGAAGACCTATTTGGTAGATTTGGTGGGTTCTTTGACTAGCATAATCCAGTGCATTAGACCCCCTTCCATAAATATGCCATGGTGGAGTCAATACATACAGAATGGCCACCTGCCACCCAAGAAACTGATGTGGGGGGCTGTCCCAGATCTGCCAGCATTTCCCACTTTGGTAGTCCTTTGTAACCACTCATATGCTATCTGCTCCTCCCTCACTCTGGTGGAGGTTAGTGAGGATGTAAGCTGTGCTTTGCTTCTTATAGAAACAGAATCATAGAGCCATAAGAAGCCTCATTTTATAGAAAAGGAAAATAAGACTCAGATTGGTTAAATGAGTTGTCATTTAACAATCACGTAGCTAGTTAGTGGCTATTGAGAGCTCAAGGTTTAACAAGTCAAGAAAACAGAAATCTGGATCAGAGAGGTCATTGGGAAAAAATTTTCAAAGATAGGTTGGATAGATAAAAGGTTTAATTAAAATGTATATATATATATATACACACACATACATATATGCATATATACACATGAACACATACATATATTATATAGTTGATATTATATCATATGTATATGTTATATGTGTGAGTATTCCATATATATGATATATGAAAATTTATGCTTACACAAAAAATGGTGAGGATCCCAAGACTATAGATTTAGTGCTGAAGAGACGTTACCAGTATGGTCCCATCCCTTTATTTTACATTATTCACTCTTTCCTTTCAAAAGCAATTTTCTTTAAATGGCAATCATCCCTGAAACACTTAAAACATGGTTTGATATTTGAAATTGATCTTTCTAAAGCACAAATCTGACCATGTTGCTTTCCTATTAAGTAAACTTTCAGTGGTTCCTTATCACCCCCATGATCAAATATAAAATACTCTATGGGGCATTCAAAGCCCATCATAACCTGTTTCCCTCTTACCTTTACAGTCTTCTTACACCTTATTCTCTCCCTCAGCCTCTGTGATCTATTTCTCAATTCTGGATGTTTTCACTGGCTGTCCCCTCTGCCTGGAATTCTCTTCCTCCTCATCTCTTTCTCCTGGATTCAGTGACTTCCTTCAAGTTCAAGCTATGATCCTACCTTCTAGAATAAGCCTTTCCTGATACTTCTTAATGCTATTACCTTTCCTCTATTGATTATCTCCAGTTTATTCTATATATATCTTGTTCACATATGGCTGTTTGCATATTATCTCTTCCACTAGAACATGAGTTCCTTGAGAGCAAGGATTTTTTTTTTACCTTGTTTTGTATCCCCAGCACTTGGAACAGTTAACGTATACATAGTAGGCACTTAATAAATGCTCACTAACTAATTTAAGAAATAGCTTTCAGAAATGTGTTTTACAAGAATGTAAGGTCTTTGAGGGGCAGGTACTATTTCTTTTTTCTTTTTCTTTTCATCTCTAAATCCTTAGTGCCTACCACAGGAGTGGGTCACCAGCCTTGAGGTCTCTAGGTCCTTGGGTGCAGCCTTTTGGCTGAATCCAAGTTTTACAGTATAAATCCTTTTATTAAGGAGATTTGTTCTGTGAAGTTTGGATTCAGTCAAAGAGCTGCACTTGAGGGCCTAGAGGGCCACATGTGGCCTTGAGGCCCCAGGTTCCCCATCCCTGGCCAATGCTCATGGGATTATAGATCATGGACCTATGGCTATGGGACTGTTGAGGTCGTCTAGTCCAATCCCTTCATTTTTACAAAAGAAGAAAAGTCCTATGGTGAAACTCTCAGAGTCAAGAAGCATTTGTTAAGCGCTTACTATTTGCTAGGCACTGGGCCAAGTGCTAGGGATATAAATACAAGCAAAAAAGGAGTGAGGACAGTCCCTGCCCTCAAGAAATATACATTCTAATGGGGGAAGACAAAACATAAAAGGGAAGCAGAAAAGTCAGAGGCAAAGAGGGGAGAAAAAGGAGCATAGTGGCCAAGTCCAGAGAATTGGGGATAGTCTGGGCCCTTCCCCAAAGTGGAATGAACTCACCAATGGGAAAACAGGCCCACATTATTAGGAGGCAGCTGGAATATGGTGGCTAAACCAAAGAATGAGGCAGTAATTTAGAATATAAGCAGTAAATGGCACAGCTGGGGTTTGAACCCCATGGACCCCTACGCCAAATTCAATGTTCTTTCTACAGCAACTCAATGCCAACACAGTAGGTACTCAATATTTGCTCATTGAAGTGAACTGAATATTTTGTGTACAAAATATTCTACCCACTGTTCCAAAGAGAAACAGATCTGTTGCCATCAAAACTGTGTTCCCACTGGTGCCCAATAAGTCTAAAATGTTGAGCATTTGACTTTAAATATACTTAAATATATTTCAGATTATTCACTAACTAATGGGGGTTATCCTGGGAGGCCCCTTGATCTAATGTATTTTCCATAACACTCAGCCTCCATGGTTGGGGCTTGTGGGGGGAGGAGAGGGAGATTCCATACCATGTAGCTTAAATGAAGTCAGATCTGAACTCTGACCTTTCCCCTTGGACACCATGATCAAGCTCCTCCCAGCGCCATTGTGGTCACTTGCTAAAGAGTATGCTTGACCAAAGGCTCCTGGTTGGTCCCTTGGTCCCAATCTATATGGGTGTCTATACTGGGTAGGAGGTGAAGGGATGGTCCCAAAAAGGATTAGTAAATGAGCCAGCAAGGAGGCACCAGCTCAGTAGGCTTAAAAAGAGAAACAACTTCTGCCATCATATTCCCTCTCTTCCTCTCTTTGGAACATATCTCTTGGGACACAGGCAATGGAATTTTCCTTCAGGGAATTTAAATGAAGCAAAGACTTTAAGGTACAATCAGTGAGTCATAGTATAACAAGCTTGAGATGTGGAGAGTTTGAATTGTGGCTCTCCTTACTATTTGTGGGCTTTTGTCTAAGTCTCTACATTTAACCACAACCTCTCTGGACCTCAGTTTCACCATCTGTGAAATGAGGGAGTGTGGTTTAATTACATCTAAGAAACGACCCCCTGAATTCCAAAGTACAGTAGAAGAACAAGAAAACAGGAGACCAAGTATCAGACATCACAGCTGACTGATTCAATCTCCCCTACCCCTCTTCCTGGAGCCTGTACCAGACAGCTGGGGTGCTGGTTGTTGCATAAATAATAACTTTACTTTTCACAAGCAACCAACCAAACACATTTTCTACTTTCCAACTGGTAGTTTTGGTCCTCTGTGGACACAACGTGAGGCAACAGAAACTGGTCTAGCCACTAGTGGAGAAAAAAGCAATCTGTGAAGGTCTGGGATACAACCAATGGTGTTAAGACTGGGCCAGATCCTTATCTCCTTGGACCCAACACCCTGCCCCCACCCCAGCATACAGCAAGTAAGGGAATGAATGAGTTCCTTTGAAAGTCTAAGCCCTGAGGTGTTCATTACTGTGTGGCACATCCTAAAGCTTGTACATCTGTATCTATTTTTAAATGGATGGACTAGATACACATAGGGCCTAGACCTTCCTTTTCCTTAAGACTCCCTTATTTTAAAAAGGTGGAAAATGAGGGCCACATCTATTCTAAAGTTTTCTAATTTTATGGTTTGTTTATTTTTGAAAACTATGACAAATTGGAATGTAAATTGCTAGGAAGGGCATTGGGTAAAAAATGATACTGAAGAATAAGAATGTTTTATTTCAACCAGTCACAAAAGGAATACCTAACCAGTTGCTTTTCAAGAAGTCAACAACTTAACAGAAGGAGTTATAAGTTTTAAGAAAAAGTTTGTGTTTAAGATTAAGAAAAAGGGATATTTCAGTAACTGTCTATATAATTATATGCAAGCACAAATTTCTCCCCCCTTTAATCTGACTCCTACTTATGGGATGAGGCATAAAGGGGAGAGAACTAGGTGTGGAGAAATAGAACTCAGATTTGAATCCTGTGCTATGTACTACCTGAGTGGCTCTCGTCAAGCCCCTTTCCCTCCATATGCTGTATCCTCAGTTGCAAAATGTAGACGCTGGACCAGAGATTTGTTAAATCCTTTCCAGCTCTAGAGCCTATGATCCCAAATGTTTTCAGCCTGTGTTGGGAGACAATCAGATTCATCACATCATGTCAGTGAGTTAAGAAGCATTTAATAAGCTCTTACTATGGAGCAGCTAGGTGGTGCATTGGATAGCTTGCCAGGCCAGGAACCAGGAAGACTTGAGTTCAAATCTAGCCTTAGACACTTACTATAGCTGTGTGACCCTGAGCAAGTCACTTCACCCTGCCTCAGTTTCCTCATCTATAAAATGAGGTGGAGAAGGAAACAGCAAATGACTGCTGTGTCTTTACCAAGAAAACCCCAAATGGGGTCATAAAGAGTTGGACATGACTGAAATATAATAAATATACCAGCTTCTACGTAACCGCTGGGATACAAAGAGCACATGGTCCCTTCCCTTAAGGAACTCATATTCTTACAACATGTAAACAACTATGTGAATAAAAGATAATAGATAATATACATGGAAGGTAATCTCAGAAAGAAGGTGCTAGTCGGAGTAGGGGAAAGAAATAAAGAGTAGGAAAGGCCTCTTCAAGGTTCAACTGAGTTGAAAAAGTCAGCAAAGTTAAGAGGCAGAGGAGAGAATGGAGAACATTCCAGCCATGGAGGCCAGCCAGTAGAAAGGTCCTGTGTGAGGAACAGCAAGAAGGCCAGTGTAGTTGAATTATAAGATGCATGAAGGAGACTAAAGTGTAGGAAGATTGAAAAAGTAAGGAGCCAGGATGGGAAGGATCTGAAATGTCAAGTAAAGGATTTTATAATTGATCCTGTGGGCAATAGGGAGTCAATGAAGTTTACTGAGGAGTGGGGGCCATGGGTAGATCTCCTCTTTAGGAAAATCACTTTGGCAGCTGAATGGAGGATGGATCCGAGTGGGGAGAGACTTTTCAATAGGAAGACCTATTAGGAGGCTATCGAAATAGTCCAGGAGAGAGGAAATGAGGGGCCCAAACCAGGGTGATCACTGTGTGAGTGGAAGGACATGTACACACAGTATAGCTCCCTGACCCAACAGCTTAAATAAGACAGAGAACAGGAGCAGAATGGGGAATCCTGATTCTTCACTTAACAATTGGGCAAGTCACCTAACCATTCTGGGCCTCAGTTTCCCCATCTATAAAATGAGAGCACTGGACTAATAACTCCTCAGTCCCTTCCCCTTGTAAATCTATGATCCCCAGCAACAACTACAGTGAACCTTTGAAACAATGAAGTGTGAATGATTGATCCTCTGAGCAGGGGGCAAACTGTTTTATTTGGTAACCTGATTCCACCCCTTGTCCTAGAGACAGGAGAAGCAGGGAGATGATTTCTCAACTGATGATTATTAACTAATCAATCTGAGGCAAGAGCAGGGAACTTCGCCTAAGCCTTTCCGAGAAGACTTGGCCTTTTCTTTCCTTTTGGCCTTATTCTGGATGACTCTTTTGTTTTGTTTCCTTTTTTTTTTTTTTAAGAGAAAGCCTGTCTCCAGCTTTTCCTTGCCTAGGTGTTAATGTGCAATTCCTTAATGAAATCTGACCTGTCGCTGATGTTGTTGCATCACACTGCAGCTATTTTTACTTGGCAGTGTGAGTCACAGGGGCATAATATTGCAGTGTTCAATGTAGTTGAGAAAACACTGTGGGTACAGTCAGGCCAGTAGGTAGATGGGAAGTAGGATGCCACCTTTCTCTCTCTCTGTCTCTCTTTCTCTCTGTCTCTGTCTGTCTGTCTGTCTGTCTGTCTCTCTCCCTCTCCCTCTCTCTGTCTCTCTTTCTCTCTGTCTCTGTCTGTCTGTCTGTCTGTCT
>NW_027187360.1:8108561-8201666 GCF_028583685.1 Petaurus breviceps papuanus | reverse complement strand
TCTCTGTCTCTCTTTCTCTCTGTCTCTGTCTGTCTGTCTGTCTGTCTCTCTGTCTCTCTCTCTCTCTCTCTCCCTCTCCCTCTCTCTCTCTCTCTCTCCCTCTCTCTCATCTCTCCTTTAGGTGATTCTCTATCAACCAGTTACTACCCATGCCTTTCTTGTTGACAGTCAGAAAACTCAAGGTTCGTTGTTTGCCAGCTTCCTCGGACTGTTCCATCACAAACACAGCATAAAGTGGGGCCACTGGTCCCATTGTGTCCAGAAAATGGGTTTTTGTAGTGCTTCTTTGCTCATTTTGAAATGATTACAATTACAGCTCAGTCTCCATAAATCTCAGAATCCCAGCAGATTAGACAATGCCCTAAATACAATCCAAATTTATCTGCAGTAATGCAACAGGAAGGCTCCAAGGATGATGCAAATGAGTTACTTAGCTGCTGTTCAATTCTAGTTGGAAGATGTGGCAATAAGTATCGAACAAAATGTTTATCTTTTCATCTATTTTTATTTTTGAGTGAGGGCCCCATTCTTTAGGTCTACACTCCTTGTCCTCTTTCTTCGAGAGCTGTTTCCCCCTGCCGTGTTCACATGCACACACTTACACACATTTTTCTGCATAATATTAAGCAGTAACCTTTGAGTCACCCGAATCCTGGTATGCACTAGACTTAAGCAACTCATTTTCCTTTAAAAAAAAAAAAAAGGAAAATAATAGAATCCTGACACTGGCTGACATAAGGTACCAAAGAGCTATTTTTTTTTTTTTTTGCTATTCCTTTATAAAAAGGGACCATGGTATGAAGATTTAGAGATCAAATCATCCCTGCTTTGAACACAGAAACTGAGCCACCCTAGAATGCCATTTTATTCATGACATTGTGCAATTTACAACTTCCTGTATTTTTATTCAGAGCTTGTCATATAGGCTTCTTAACTACTGGGAGGGAGGGAGAGGGGGAGGGGCTCATTTATTGTTCAAAGACTGAAGAGAGGCTTCTGCTGAAGCATTTTTTTAACTCCTTATTTGGACTCCTAACTCTTTTCACTATTTATTGTGCCAGTTAGAAATGAAATGCGTCCTTACAATAGACATAAAGTACAGAAAGATGGGAGCTGTAATTTAGAACTTAACATGACATTTTGTCCCTCCCTAATGTATGCATCATATAATATCTTGTATAATGGTCAGCTAGATTGGTGTTTTATATTTTTCCTGGACTCCATGAAGACAGGAAATATGACTTTTCTGAGCTTTGTCTCTCCCACAGCTCCCATCTTTACTGTCTAGCGTACTTTGCCCATGTAGAAGCACTTAACAGATGTCTTAGAAAACGGGCCCTTTGTTGGCATAGTTGGTGAAAGGAGATTGAATTTTTAAAAAGCTGTTAAACATGGGAGAGTTGTATAGTGAAGGACCACAAAACTTGCTGCATTACATAATCGTGATATATAGATTTATATCAATATTTGTCCTTTTTTTCTGATGAATTTAGGACATCCAGATAAATGAGTACAAGAAATTTGCCAGCCCACACCAAAGTATCTCAGCCTGTCCCCTGCCACAAAGTTTGCCTAAATGTTAACTTTAAAATAAAAACCAATTTCTGAGCTTACAATGGCTCCAGAGGAACTTATCACTAAAAAAAGGAGAGCTGTGTTGGCTGGCTAACTCATCCAAAGCATGGTGAGTGAAGGCAGGTGTGTAGTATAACAGGAAGCAGAGGGAGTGGTCTGGGAATGAGAAGACACTGATTCCAGCACTGGTATTGTATGTTACTTTCCTTGTATAGGTCTTCATCTCCTATCTTAGCTGGGATCTCTAATTTAAATTTCTGATATCAGATATCTGATAAGTGGGTCCAACAATAATGGACTCACCTTATAATCCTCAAAGCATTTTGTGTTTGTTTGGTTGATTTTTTTTTGGAGGGGGGAAGACAGAGCAGTTGGGGTTAAGTGACTTGCCCAAGGTCACACAGCTAGTAAGTGTGTCAAGTGTCTGAAGTTAGATTTGAAATCAGCTCCTTCTGACTCCAGAGCCAGTGCTCTATTCACTGTACCACCTAGCTTCTCCCTCCACCTCCCCCCTTTCTTTAAGGACTCTCATTAAAAAAAAAAAAGTGTGTGTATATGTATCTATGTAAACTCCTAGAAAAAAGGTGTCTATACTCATTAGCAATGAGCAGCAATGTGGCACAGTGGCTAATGGTGGGCCTGGAGTCAGAAAGATTTGAGTTCAAATTTGACCTCAGGCACATCCTATGTAACCCTCAACAAGACATGTAACCTCTGTCTTCTTCAGTTTCCTCATCTGTGGCACAATGGTGAAGAACAGTAGGCTTGGAGTTATGAAGATTTGAGTTCATCTCTGAAATCAGGTACTTCCTATCTGTGTGACCCTGGACAAGTCATTTAACCTCTGCTTCAGTTTCCTCATCTGTAAAATGGGGATAATAATAGAATCTACTTCCCAGGATTGTTCTGAGGATCAAATGAGATAGTAATTTTAAAGCACTTAACACGGTGTGTGACACAAAGTAGGTGCTTAATAAAGGCTAATTTCCTTCTTCATTTCTCCTTTCACTTCCTCTTGAACCCTCTATGATATTTCTTCCAGTCTTACTGCTTAGTTGAAACTGTTCTCTCAAAACCTATAGGACCAAGGATCTCTTAATCGGCAAATCTAATATCCTTTCTTTAGCCCCTATTCTCGATGGCCTCTCTGCCTCATTTCACATTGTCATCTGTCTTTGCTTCCAGCATAAAGCCCCTTCAGTAAGCTTTTGTGACACTATTCTCTCTCTCTCCTGGTTTTTCTCCTACCGCCCTGAATGCTCCTTCTCAGTCTTTTTTGCTGTTCCATGAACCGTGCACGTCCCACCCCCTCACTCTGGGTGTTCTCCAAGGCTCTGTCCTGGGCACTATTCTTTCTTTCTGCACACTTTCTCTATTGGTGACTTCATCAGCTACCATGGGTCTAGTTATCGACTCTAAGAAGAAGACTCCTACATCTATATAGCCAAACCCCAACTTCTCCCCTGGGTATCAATCCTGCACTATTATTGTCTATTTGGACATTTAAAGATGGAAATCCTGTCTGGAGACCTCTCAAACTTAACATGTTCATAACACAACATTATCTTTCTACAGTATCTATCACATCTGAGGGCTTCTCTTGGATGCAGCCATCTCCTTAGTTCAAGCCTTCATCACCTCTTACCTAGACTCTGGCAATAGCCTCCCTCAAGTCTTTCCCCACTCCCATCCATCATACAGACAGCTGCCAAAGTGATTTTCATTAAATGCAAATCTGACCATAACACTCCACTACTCAATAAACTCCAGTGGTTCCCTATTATCTCTAGAATAAACTATAATTAAACTCCTCTGCTTAGTTTTTAAAGTCCTTCACAACCTAATCTCATTCTGTCTTTACAACTTAATTATATACATGAGACCCCTTCCTGTATTCCATGGTCCAACCAAACTGACCTTCTCTCGGCTCCCCACACCCAGTCCTCTATTTTCCATCTTTGCACTCACTGTCCCCCATGCCTGGAATGTGCCCCTTCCCCACTTCTACCTCCTGGAATATCCCCCTTTCCTGCATGACCCACACAGGCACCAGCTTCTTCATAAAATATTTCTTGATCCTTCCCCCCAACTGCTAGTGTTCTCCCTCCCTAAATATCATATATGTGGCTACATTGGAGATATTTGTATTTATTCTGAGTTACTTTCATATATATTTGTTATCTGTCTCAATAAAATAAAAGTTCTTTGAGAGTAAAGATCATCTCATTCTTCACTTACATATCTTCAGTGTCTAGCAAAATGCCTGGCTTTATAAATGTTTGTTAATTGACTGACTCATGAGCCCCCAAAGATATGTTAAATTTTACTGGTAATCAGAAGAAACAATTAGTTAAAAAATAAAAATGTTTGATGAAATAGTAAGAAAAGCAATAGAACATATCCTCCATAAAAATGAGGTATACTCTGGCATAAGTACTATCTAGTGGTACACATATAGGAATCACACATTCAGGTACATATATAGAGACCACATGAGGCCAAGGAATTCTTCTCTAAGGATAGTGTTTGCAACTTGTGGCCATAGAAAGTTTCCTATAGTACTGAGACAATTCAGTGTCAGTGACTACTGATTTTGCTGGAGGAAAAGGTAGCCCATGACACAGCATGTGGTGGATTTTCCTGACACCAAGATCAGCCCACCATCAGTCAGTTAATAAGTATATATTAAGTACTTACACCAGGCACTGTGCTAAGCACATATAAAAGCAGGTAAAAACACACTGTCCTCCCCTCAAGGAGCTCACATTTTAATGGGGAAGGCAACATTTAAAGAGTTACGTACATGCAAGATATATTTGTAGTATTCAAAATACCGTATTTTCTCTCTGTCTCTGTCTCTGACTCTCTGATCTATCTTTCCATCCCTCCTTAAGAAATAAAGTGAGAATGCTTTCCTCAAAAAAAGAAAATTCGATTAAATGAGCATGCAACTAAAAATAACTAGAGGGATGGCTAGGTGGCACAGTGAATACAGCACCAGCCCTGGAGTCAGGAGGACCTGAGTTCAAATGTGACCTCAGACACAACACAAAAACTAGCCTTGTGACCTTGGGCAAGTTGCTTAACCCCAATTGCCCTCCAAAAAGCAAAAAAAACAAAAAACAAAAAAACTAGAAAAGCAGACTTATGTGTGTATAGTGTGTGTGTGAGAGAGACACAGAGAGAGAGACAGAGACAGAAACAGAGAGAGAGACAGAAACAGAGAGAGATAGACAGAGAGACAGAGAGAATCTATACAGGCAGCTAGGTAGTATGGTAGATAGAGTGCCAGGTCTGAAATCAGGATGACCTGAGTTCATATCCAGCCCCAGATACCTACTAGCTGTGTGACCCTGGGCAAAGGCAAGTCAGTGTTTGCCTCAGTTTCCTCATCTGTAAAATGAACTTGGGAAGGAATGGGTGACCCACTCCAGTATCTTTGTCAAAAAAAAACCCAAATGGGAGGACAAAGAGTCAGAAAAAACTGAACATACACAAAGCTATGTATACACATAGCATGCATATAGAAATGTGTGTGTGTGTATCTATGTATGGTCCATAGTATATAGACAGACAGATAGATGTAGTTATCTTTTAGAGAGACTGACACAGTGTGCTGCCAGTCCAACCACATATCCTTACCTGAGTCATATGCATCATTCATCCATTTTGTTCTTCCAGAGTGCCTCCCTAGGCCAACAGGGTATATTTAAAATAGAAGGCAAATTACTAACAGTAACTCACATTTCTCCATTATTTTATTTGATCCTTACAACAACCCCATGGCAGAAAGATTTCATTTCTTTGTTTGCAACAGAGATATTTCTACATTGCTATTTCTCAGTTTCTAGGAACAATGATAAAATGAAGATAACTACCCAAGGTTTTCTAGGTAGCATGGTATAGTAAAAACTTTGAAGTCAGAAGGCCTGGGTTTGACTCAAGGCTACGTTACTTAAGACCTAGATGACCTTGAACAGATTATTAAATTTGAGCCTCTCTGAGCTTCAGTTTACTCTTTTTGAAATAGGGGAATTTGACTAGGTGATTTCTAAGTTCCCTCCCAAATGTAACCTATGAGCCTATGTAAATAAATAAATGGTAGTATTGGAACCCAGATCTTCTGACTCCAAGTTCAGTGTTCTTCCTACACAGACTCTATCAATTTCTTGCTATTATTGGATTTTTGAGGTCTTCTGAATCTTTTCATTTACTTTTATCAACTTAATAAATTCATCTGCACATACCATTTAGGTGTAAATAAAGTAAAAAAAATTTCTGAACTTGTCAGAAGATTGGGGTTCAAATCTCGACTTTGCCCATTTTAACTTTGTAATCATTGATAAGACATGTCAAGCCTCAGTTTCCTCAACTGTAAAACAAAGATAATATCCTTTCTACCATACAGGTAGGAAAGTGTTTTGAAAACCTTAAAGTGCTAGAGAAATAGAAGTGATCATTCATTCATTCATTTATTTATTGCTATTTCTCCCAAATAACAGAAAACAGATCATCTCTATCCATCCAAGAAGGGTTTTGAATGATTGTCAAATAAAAGTGAGGGCGATTGTTTAGCCATTTCAAATGTACAGTGACCAAAAATAATTCTTTAACTTGTAAACATTCTATAAAAGAACAAGAGGGACCTTTATTCAGAGTATCCAAGTGTGCTTTTAACATAATAGCCCTTTGTACTTTGAAATGTACATATATCCATAAAACAGAATTGAACAAGAACCGGTTCAGAGAATTTCAATCCCATGTTTTCACCATAGTTGGGTTGTTAAATTATTATTAATAATAAAATTATTTTATCATTGTTATTATTTTGCTGAATTAACTGCCCCCTCCCCCAAAAAAGTGAGTCCATTTGTCTTAACTCATCATCCACAAGCAGTCCAAGATGTGGAAGATTTTCTTTCCTATTTCCTTTTTCTTTCTTTTATTCTTTCTTTTCTTTTTAAACCAAATACAACCTGGACAGAGACTTGAATTCACCACTGGGTTGGTAAGCCTCCATTGGTGAACCAAGTTTTCCTTGAAAATCCCTAAAAATAAACTGGCAGGAAGAAGGGATTAGACAAAAGAGATTCCACTTGATTGAAACCTGCTTTCCTAACAGGCAGGAAAAACGCCCAAGAACAAAATGTGGGCTTTTAAATCATTATCAGTTATATTTATCATTCCTAAGCTAGCACTGAAACAACCTCTGACCTTACTTTACCGGATTTCCTCCCTGCCCAGACTCCTGATCTGTCAGATTAATTAACAAAGAAACTGATTTGAGTAAGAACCATAGTTCTACAGACATACCTCTTCAGGTTTACAAAGTATTTCCTTACCGTATTATAAATCAAGATTACTCTCCCCTTTTAGAGTTGAGGAAACTGAGGTTTAGAAAAAAAATAGTTGACTTCACCACATTTGTCTAAGTGGAAAATGACACAATCCAAAGTCTCAGTCTTCTGCCTTCCTATCTATCCAACAGACTAAGCTGCCTCTCCCACTAAGTAAGTTATAACTGTTGAAATCATGTCATCTATCATCCACACATCAGACTGGATTTACCCATCGGACAAAATCACAGGGCTAGTTCAATCCCTACACTTTACACTGCAGGAAACTGAGGCCCAGAAGGGGGGAAAGAGATTTGCTCAAAGTCACACTGCAGCCACTTTTGGGGGGGAGGGGAGTTGGGGGGGAGGGGGCGGGGCTAGAGAGAACTAGGTCTTTTGGCTCAGCCCTGTGCGCTTCCACCCACCACCTATGCTTGGGAAGCCTTTTAAAGTAACCCTAATATTCCAAAGAGTTTGAATAATAAAATTTTAAAGATATATATGTAAAATATATATATATTTGAGTACCTTTACATATCCCCTCCCCTCTTCATTTCTTCTTTTTCCACAAGTTCTACTTTTCTTTTTCCTTCAATTTAATTTTAAAAATGTTGAACTTTGACACACAGAGAACGTTTCCATATACACAACAGACTACAAAAAGATTAAAAAGTGTCCAAGAATCTGTTTCATACTACTTGCTTAAAAAAATTATGCAGTAAATCCCAGACATTACTTTTAAAAGTATACTGCCTGTCTTTGCTTCCCCCTGAAATTCCTTCTGCAAATCTGGTTTTCTTTTACTCCCTAAAACCTAAAGGAAGGAAAATTGGGAGCCTAGAAAAAGCTGGGCTTTAGGGAGGAGTACCCAGGGAAAGGCAGCGTCTGTGCCCTGAAGGCCTCTGAGGGGAGCTGTGGGGAATGTCTAAGAGAATTAATCAAATGAACTTAGCCTGGCTAATGTTTGTGAAGACTAGGCATTCTGCCCTATTGGAGATTGGTGGGGTATCACTGCTCTCTATGGGCCCAGAAGTTTGCTGTTGGTAATTCAGCTATGTACTTGACCAAAAAAGAAAAGTTGCCCAACTGGTTTTGTTATTTCAGCTGGTTATAGCCAAGTGAGGTAAACAAAGCCTTATCACTTCAATTAAGTCTAACTCTGCCATTATTTTCAAGTAAATATTTATAATTGTGGATGATGTTCCATTGCTAGTGGTCTAAGAGACCCCTAACTTCCCGCTGAGTAGATTAATCACTGAGGTCTGCAGATGTACAGTATACAATAAGTAATCAATCTGTAAAATGACCGAGGGCTCCCCCCCCAAGTTACCTTCTAGCTCAATTTAGGATCTCAGTTAACAACTATCCTTTCCCTAGAGTTTTGTAATTTACAAAGCATTGGTCTCACAACAACCCTAACCGAGAGGCACTATTGTTATTCTAATTTTACTAGTAAGGAAACTGGGGCTTTCAGGCTCAAAATTTGCCCAAGGTCACTAGTAAGGGTGCGGCCTAAAGTTAGCTGCTCCTCTGTGACTACTTTGCCTTAAACACACAATTAGAGGCTATAAAGTGTATGGCAGGGTTTGACCATCAGGAGAACTCTTAAGTTCATAGAATCTATCCGTGAAGGAGCCCTTAAAACATAAAATAGAGAATATCACACCTGAAAGAGACCTTTGACATGTAACATGGAATGTCAAAGCTGAAAGTAACCTTAGAATGTTAAGGCTAGCAGGGACGTTAGATAACAAAACATTATAACTAGAAGAGTCATTAGAAATCATCCAATTCAACTCCCTCAACTTGAAAATGCAGAAAATTATTTCCTTGCAGGGTTATAAAATGAATAAAGAAATATTCTTTCTTTAGTTTCTAAATGGAATAGAATTTGTCTTCTTTAACATGTTCAGAAAGGGTACTCTAAGGTAGCAACACAGTTTCTCTTTCCTTCCTTTCTCTCTTTTTTCTCTTCCTTTCTTTCTTCCTTTTTTTCTCTTTTCTTCCCTCCATACCTTCTTTTTATTTTCTTTGTTTTTTTCTTCTTTCTTTTCTTCCTTCTTTCTCTCTTTTCTTCCCTCCTTCCTTCCTCCTTCCCTTCTGTCTTCTTTCTTTCTTCTTTTCTTCCTTCATTCCTTCCTTGGCTGCCTCCCTCCCTGCTCCTTTCTTTCTTCTTTCTTCCTTCCTTCATTCCTCCCTCTCTTTCTTTCCTTCTTTCTTTCTTTCTCTTCCTTCCTTCCTGGCTGCCTATTCTCCTTTCTTCCTTTCTTCTTCATTCAGGAAGTAGGTTGGTAGGCCCTAAACTTTCTGCTCCAGTGATACAAACAAATATAGAAGGAAGTCAAGTCAAACTTTACTCAGTTTCTTTTGTTCTCCCAATCAGCATTTAGAATAACAAAACTAGCCAGTTACTGATTGTTTTTGTAGACTGTTCTCAGTCTGAGAGAGCAGAAATCCCAGCTTTCTGCTTGTCAAAGAAGTAGGCAAAATCAGGCATCCTGGAGAAAATGGAGAAAACCCAGTTGTTAGTTAAAAGAGTGCTTTCCTGGGACATTGCAACCTTAGAGCCACCAAGCACTGCTACCCTAATTATTGTTCTCTAAAGCAGCAGCTGTTGAAATTTCAGCCGTAGATAGAGACATAATCAGAAAAGATGGAATAATATTCTCCAAGTACACAATAGCCAACCCTCCATCAGGGCTGCCTGGTACACTAATTCATGCCCAAGAAAAACTAACAGTAATGATTAATTAAAGGTGCAGTAAGCTTGGCAGAGCAGTAGGAACCAGACTGAATGGAGACATCTTATCGGTTTGATCTAAAGATAGTGCTTTAAAAATCACATATAATTAAGCCCTTAAAATGGATGAGACTGCTTAAACTTTATTATCAACATGGAGGAGGATTTCATCCTTGGGTCTTACCAATAGCTTTGGGGAAAATTGAACTGTTTTCCAAACCAGAGGTACCCGCTGATCTTGCTCTCACACCTGCGGGCTTAAATCTTGACACACCTATTCTAGTCACTCAGGAAAAGGAGCCCTGAACTCAGTAACTGAAGGAAAACAGAATGAATATGCATAGTAAATATGTACAGGTGTGTCCCCGAGATACAATTGCAGGGTGAGTTTTCTCTTTCTGTAACTGGCTTTAGGAGAAAGATAGAAGGAAAAAGATAGAAAGATGAGGAAGGAAGGAAGGGAGGGAGGGAGGAAGGAAGGAAGGAAGGAAGGAAGGAAGGAAGGAAGGAAGGAAGGAAGGAAGGAAGGAAGGAAGGAAGGAAGGAAGGAAGGAAGGAAGGAAGGAAGGAAAAGGAGAAAGAAGAGAATAAGGAGAAGGAAGGGGAAAAGGAGAGAGGAAGGAAGAAGAAGAAGGAGGAGGAGGAGGAGAAAAAGAAAAACTGCATGCCCCCATGGCAACCTGGTTTTCCCTCACTATTTCCCTCCATAGTGAAAGGCCAAATGCTAGGTAGAAACAGTAAACAGTGAGCACAATGAACAGTGAGCATAACCTCCCAGGTTATGAAAGCTTGACATTTCCAGAAATTGAGCTGTATTTCTAAAGTTGTGTATTTGTCAGAACATGTTTGCTACATTATAACTGCTTCCCCCCCTCCTTAGCAATATTATAAATTGCTTCTGTGACTGTAATTGTTGCTAGTATTACTGAACAAACAGTGGATAAAAGGAGACTTTAAGGTTACAAAAGCCAGCCTTAATTCACGCTTTGGCTGATATTTATTAAAATGTTTGTTTACATGTCTGAAAGCCTTGCTGTGTTGGCTGTTATAGAGGAATGGTTTCCCCCTTGAGCTATGTTCAGTCTGAGAAAGTGATTTGATTTTAATTGGAGAGGAGGGAGAGGGACAGAGAAACAGGGAGATAGACAGACAGACAGACAAACCCCAAGAGACAGAGACTTGTTTCAGTGGCTCCAGGGCTTACTTTCATACTAGATTTCTTTATCCCCTATTATATTATCTAACACTGAGATGATGGGGTGGGGGTGAGAGGGACTTTGGGGTCAGTCAACAAACATATGTCAAGCATCAGCTACATGCCAGGTAGCTGTGCTAAGAGGTGACTTCAAATGACCCTTTCACTTTTCAGAAAGGATAACTGAGGCCAGAAACAAAAGGAAGTGACTTAACCAAGACCACACAGTTGGCAGAGTCAGTAACCTGAATGTCCTGATTCCTAATCTATCCATCATACCACATGTATTGATGTGAAAGGTATTCACTACATAGCCCACCTGTCTAGAAATGGAGAGAGCATTCAGCCAGTTTTTTTTTAATTCTCTGTAGTAGTTCTATGGTCCCAGGTTGTACCTTTGCCTAACAGCTGATCAGGTGAGCAGAATGACAGATGGGGCAAGAAAATCATTCACTGGGCTTCTTTGGACTTTCTTGAGCTAGTCTTGATCAATCATGCCCTTTTTATATTAAAAAAAAAAAAAGAAAGAAAAATGAGCTATCACTTGATGTTCCAGAACTGGGAATTTCTAATGTAGATGAAGCCCGAGCTTGGGATCTAGAGGCCTGTATTCTCCCTCATTAGGTACAACTCCTACTTGTTCTCCATCTCTAATTCATTGTGTGACCCTAAACAAATACACTCTGCTCTCTGCGTCTCAGTTTCCTTTTCTGTAAAATGAGCAGATTGAACAAGATGGTCTCTTTGAACTCTCATAGTGTAGGAATCTAAATTCTTCCATTCTGATTTCTGGGAATAAGCAATGACTATAAAAACTACCTTTTCCTTAAAGATTTCCTGAATGAATCAAGCCAGAGCAACAGGATTATTTTCTTACCAGCACAAAAGGTGGAATATTAATTTCTATATTCCTATATTAAAAATTAATTGAATGGTAAATTTCTTGAGGTTCTGGAAGGAACATGCCAAAGTATTATTTTTATTAGTATAGATAAAGGAGGGCAGCTGGGTGGTGCAGTGGAGAGATTGCTGACCGGAGTCCAGAAGACCTGAGTTCGAATATGACCTCAGACACTTACTAGCTGTGTGACCCTGGGTAAGTCATTTAGCTCTGTTTGCCTCAGTGTCCTCATCTGTAAAATGAGCTGGAGAAGGAAATGGCAAATCATTACAGTGTCTTTGTCAAGAAAACCCCAGATGGAGTCACAAAGAGTCAGACACGACTGAAACAACTGAACGACAAATGGAGATAATAATAAAATGTAATCTGCTGTCATCATGTTATGTGCATAATGCATTCGCATGTTTCCAAGGAGAGCAATGCCATGGAATCTTCATTGAAATCAGAGTATCTAACCCTAGTACTCATGTACGTTTCCAAGTGAGTGATTCCTGAAAATGTCTTTTCATGGGTTGGTGCTTAAAAAAAAATAGATATGATAACATTGCAAAAAAAGTTTTAATCACTTTGTGGAGAACAGAAAAATAAGAGGATAAATGTGAATATTAAGGGACAGAGTTAAGAAAGACTCTATAGAATTATCTAATTAGAATTGGAAAAGGCCTCAAAGAGTTTTTAGTCTAACCCTCCCCGGCATAGGTAATACCTCATCTGAACCTCACAACAACTCTATGAAATAAGTATCCATTTTACAAATGAGGAAACTGAGGCTCAGGGAGGTTTAGTGACTTGCCCAGGGTTACACAGGAGATAAGCAGAAGAGACAGCTCCTCTTACTCCAAGTTCAGCCCTCTCCCCACCATACCACACTTCCTTACTAGCTCAATTCAATCAACTCTTCTTGTCTACCATATACAGGGAGTTAGCTTTTCTGGGTTTTAAGTATACAAAGAGAAGTGCCACACAGGTTCTGCTCTCAAGGAATTTACAGGTATTAGGAGGAATGACAGGAACCCAGAAAAAGATAATACAAGGGAGACACAATAATCAACACGAGTACGAAGGAGAGGTCTGGCCAAAATATCAAAAAACAGTTGAGGATGGAGGAAATATTTGATTATGACTAAGGAAAAGAATGAGAAAATCAGGGAAAGCTTCCTGGAGGTGGTGACATTTGAACTTGACCTGGAAGGAAATTGATACCACCTATAGGTGACTACATGAATAAAGGCTCAGTGACTGGAAATGGCAGGACAAGGATAAGGAATAAAGAATCCACCTGTTATCTGCAACAGAGTAAATAAAAGAGATTCTTATTGAGCTAACATCAGACAAAACATTTCTGTTTTCTCTCCTTTTCCCTAACTGCTTTTTTTCATAACTCCTTGCCCCCTCTCCATCCCTCTTTTTTTTTTTTTATTTCTTTATCTTTTCAATGAGAATGAGTGTCCTTTCCTGGCACTTTTAGGATTTCCAGAATCTCTGAGAAAGTTCTGTTTCCTAAATGAACGGTCAAGGAAGAAGGAAGAAAGGAAAGGACCCAGGACCCAGGCGTGCTAGATTTTAGCTTTGACTAGCCTGTGTATCTTTGGGGAAATCAATGCACCTTTGCTGGAGTTCTGTTTCCTTAAACTTAAAGGTTGGATTAGTTCACATTGGAATTGCTTTGTAGTTCTGCGTTCCTATGCCCTGTTTTCTAATGTTCTATGTACTAAGGTTCCTTCCAGCTATGTCTTGGATTCCATGATTCTAAAGATTTCAATTTGGCATCTGAACAGACTTAAGATTCTTTACTTCTCAATGTTTAATATGTTAAAGAGCCTCGGTTTCATTGAAAGGCCTCGTGGTATAGGGGAGAGTACTGGACTGGGAGGCAGGAGGAGCTGGGTTAACTAGTTCTGTGACCATAGGTCAATCATTTAATGTCTCTAAGCATCCCTAAGGCTTATCTACTAATAGATAGGTGAGTTTCTATCAGCTCAATTTCTCCTTCATTCAGTAGGAACTTTTTCCACAATGTAATCACAGCCCTTAGTAGATTGTCTCCATGGGTCACTGGGAATGAAAAGATCCATCAACCTTCTGGTGATTCCCCTAGTTATTAGCACCCTCTTTCTCTTGAAATTACTTTGTTTGCACTTGTATTTAATTACTAACACATTATATTTGTATTTAATTACTTAGGCAAGTGTTATATTTCCCTTGCCCCTTCACAGAATATAAGATCCTTGAGGAGGACAGACTTAATTTTGCCTTTATATCCCTGATGCCAAGCACAGCCAAATGCACAAAGTAGGAAGGAGCCTTAAATATTCTGTAGTCCAAGTTTCTCATTTTATATAGGAGGAAAATGCAACCTGGGGATGTTCAATGGCTTGTCCAAGTATATTCTAGAGCTCTCTAGTTCTCTTCACTAGACCACACTCTTTTCTATGAGACTTTTCCTAGCCTGCCCCTCTGCTACCAACTTCCTTCTCCACCATCCCCTGGGTACCAATCTGTGCCCCTCAACAAACCAAAATCCTCTACTGGGGAACAGGACCTGAACACATCAGCTATGTTTTCAGTAAAACGGCCCTGCCTATTTAAAGGAAAGAACTGCTAAGGGTTATCAGTTAACATATTCTAAAACAGGACTGAATTTGAGGCACACCCAACTGGTTCTGGAAGTGACACCTTTCTTGGAAAATATACTCCTAGAACGTTGCTTCTGGAGAAACTTTAAAATATAGAACATCAAATGTTAGAGTTGAAAGGAAACTTTGAATATATCAGAGTTGGAATGACTTTTAAAAGAGTATAGAATGTCAGCCCAAAGGGTCCTGAGAACAGAGATCATAGAATGTTAGGGCCCAAAGGGTCCTGAGAACATAGAATTCAGAGCCCAAAGGGTCCAAAAACATAGAGCACAGAATGTTAAGAGCTAGAAGGAATCTTTTAATACAAAATATAAATGTCAGAACTAACAGGGCTTTTACAAAATTTCTATCAAGTCAAATCAGCTCATTTTATAGACAATGAACCTGAGGCCCAGAGAGGGGAAGTAGCTTGATAAGCACATATTTTCCCCCTGTTAACTAACATTCAGATTTTTTTTAAAGCTCTCTCCACTTTTGCTCCTTGAAAGACGGGAAACAGAAATGCTTCTGGAGAAGCTAAAACATTCAGAGGTGTTTGCATAAATGTCTCCAGTTTGGCAGGTTTTCTCCTTTACCGTTCAGCTCCAGAACCTACTGAGAGCCCACAGTTCACTGCTTCCATTTGCATTTGCCTAGTGCTCTAAGATTTTTCTCAATGCTTTCCAGACATTATCTCATTTCATCATTTAAAAGTCAAACCTGTGGGGCTCCTGGAGTGACCTTCCTTAGCTGGACACTCCTGGTAGAACGAATGGCTCACAAACTTCCTCAAGCAGGATAGCAGAAAAACATGGAGAGTTTGGAAATGATTCCTGTTTTAAAGACAAGAGCTACAGGAAGCAGGAATGCCTCTCTCCTCTAAAGGAGTAGGAGAGAAAATTAGTGTGTGTGTGTGTGTGTGTGTGTGTGTGTGTGTGTGTGTTTTAAGGGACTTTTTACCTTCCATCTAGGCCTGTTTTACACCTTCCCAGCCATGTTCGGGTGGGGCTGTTACTGAATTTTATACAGTCATTACTGTGCTTCTGATCGCTGATTAAGATTTCTTAGCCAGCAATTTATTTTAATGCTTTGGGGAAGAAGTGAGTTTCTTTCTACTGCTTTATCATTTATATTATAACTTGATACCCTGAAGGAAATACCTTTCACGTGGCAATTAAGATGAGGTTTTAAGTGAAAAGTTTGCAATATTAGTAAGGCTATGAAACACTAGGCCAGATGTGCTTCTGAAGCCACCCCTTTGACTGATGGCCAATAATGAATTGAATTTTCAACTTTACTCAGATCTGCTTTTTCCCAGTAACCTTCTGCTTATTGACAAGGAGTTTTCTGCAGTTTCAGGCACTTGGTTTTTCTTTTGGTTTCTTTTTATAGTTAAGGGGGGGGGTCACTCATTTCTCCAAAGGGCTTTTTGAATGTTTAAAAAAAAGGAGGTAAAAACAGGAAAGCACACTGTAACTTTCCTCATGACAGTCACCTGGGTCATATGCCAAAATAAAAGCATTATTAGCAATAAGACAAAAATGCCCCAAATCCCCTTTTTCCCACATTGCCAGTAAACTCCATTCTCAGTTGCCCAAGGTGGAATATACCTAATTAGTTGTGCGTTAAAATACAAATGCCCAAGCAGACATGCCCACAAAACAAACAACAACAGCAAAGCCCAGTAATTCTTCACAAGCCTGCTACAGGAAACACTTGAGATCATAGGCTCCATGCCCAGCAAATTAAAAGATTTAACACTTGGTAGGTTAATCTCTCAGGTTTTAGTGACTGTGCTCATTGAAAAAAAAATCAAACAGAGGTAAACGGGCTGTCAGAGCACAAGGCTGGGCTGATTTTTTTCAATGTGTCTGGCTCAAATTTTTTTTATTGAAGCTGAGGAATTCCTACCTCTGTCTGATAAGGATCTGTGAAGGATTTGGAGAAAAAGATGTCACCTCTCTCCTTCCACCCCCCACAACCCCTCTTACTAACGATAAAAAATACCAGTTTCCTTATGTTACATAAGTGTAATTCACTTTAAATTCCTTCCCTCCCTTCCTGAGTCTACATAGACAAAGTGAAAGAATTATTCACTGAATAATCTATACTGCTTTCTCCCTTTTGAATTATCATGTATAAACTTAGCTATTTTAAGAGAAGCAGCTGGTGCAGAAGATAATGTTGGGCTTGAAATCAGGAAGACCTGTGTTTGATTCAGGCCTCTCACACCTATTGCCTCTATGAGCCTCAGTCTCTACATCTGTAAAATGGGGTTTATATGTTTATCTGGAAGATTAAATAATATGATCTATGGGAAGCTTTTGGCAAACTTTAAAGCACTAAAAATGTTAGTCATTAATATTAAGTTGAAGCCCTACAGTAGAATTTAAATTTCTTTAGGGAAAGGATTCTTAGCCTGGGTTCTTGGACCCCTTAGACATCCTAGAATCCATGAACTTTGCTGGGGGAAAAAATGTAATCTTTCTTTTCTTTATAAATTTTTTTTAATCTTTCTTTTCAGTGACCTCTTTCAGAAATCTAGCATTGGCTTCAATTTTGAGCATAGGCAGTCAAGCCTTCTTGTGAGAAGGGATCTATAGGCTTCACCAGACTGCCAAGGGGGCCATGACATACAAAAGAAAGGTTAAGAACCCCTGAGCTGGAACAAGGATTGTTTCTGATTTTATCTTTCATTCTTAGAACCTGGTCTAGTGCCTTACACATCCAGGTATCTAATATGTGCTTATTAAAAAGATTTAATGAATTAAATGAATTAGTGAATAAATTCCCTGGTACCTAGCATATTACCTCACACATTTTTCTTTTGTTTTTTGTTGTTGTTGTTTTTTTTACAGACCTTTGATTTCATTCATGTAGGTAAGTCCCAATGTAGAAATCCCTCTATCAATACAAATTGGTAACTATTCTGCACCTGGTAGGATTAGAGTTGAAGTAACTTTTCCAGACTGACATAACCAGTTAGGTATCAGGGGCAGATCTGAGCATAGGTCTTCCTGATTCCAAGGATTCCTTGATTTCTTCTGTCCACTGGCCCACACTGCCTCTCACCTTGCACACAATAAATAATTGAATGAATGAATGAATGCTGCCTTCCATTTGTATTGACCAACTAAGTGGCATATTTTAGGTGGAGAAAAACTCATTCCAGAGACTCTATTATGGGTTATCAGGAGAATTTCTTTATGATGCCTCGGTATCCTGATGTAACAGACCCAGGCAGTTAGAGCAGTGAGATAGAGATCAGCCTCAAAGAGAGAGGAGATGACACAAAGTAAAATCTCTAAAGGTCAGGGATTGTGGATCCACATCTCTTTACCTATGCAGTAGTCAAATCCAGCATGAGGCAAAGGTAATAAGTGGGGTAGTAGTTAGAGCACTGGACTTGAAAACTCAGGGAGACCTGAGTTCAAATCCTATTTCAGAAAACTACTAGTTACATGACCGTGGACAAGTTACTCCTTAACTTCTTTCAGCCTCAGTAGCCCCATCTGTAAAATAGGTATTAAAAAGTAACCTCCCAGGGCAGCCAGGTGGCACAGTGAATAGAGCACTGGCCCTAAAGTCAGGAGGACCTGAGTTCAAATATGGTCTCAGACACTTAATACTTACTGGACGGGTGACCTTGGGCAAGTAACTTAACCCCAATTGCCCTGCCTTCCACCCTGCAAAAAAAAAAGTAACCTCCTTAGGTTGTTAGGAGGACTGAATTTTATATACACCCCCACCCACATATGTGTGTGTGTATATATATATATACACACACACACAAACATATATGTGTATACACATTTATATACATGTGTGCGTATACATGCATTGTGTGGGTATACATATGTATATTTAATTGCACATATGTAATTTAATGGATCTACCTGTGTATCTGTATGTATTATACATACACACATGCGTGTATATGTTGTTGTTCTTGTTTGACATATATTAGGTCCCTCTATATTTACAGTGGGGGCAGCCAGGTGGTTTCAGTGGACAGAGTGCTGGGCCAGGAGTCAGAAGGACTCTTCTTCTTAAGTTCAGAACTGGCCTCTGACACTTACTAGCTGAGTGACCCTGGGCAAGTCACTTAACCCTGTTTGCTTCAGTTTCCTCATCTGTAAAATCAGCTGGAGAAGGAAATGGTAAACCACTCCAGTATCTTAGCCACAAAAATTGAAATAAGATTACGATGATATGACTGAAAAATGACTCAATAACAACAACGTGGATAAAGCACTGGACCAGGCTCTAGAAATATAAAGACAAAATTTAAAACAATCCTGGTCCCAACTCAAAGATTCTTAACCTTCATTTCGTATGTCATGGTCTCTTTGGCAATCTGGTGAAACCTATGGACCCCTTCTCAGAATAAGGCTTGGTTGCCTACGTTCATAATGTGCATATTAATACTAGTTACAATATATAATATAACAATCATAATAATATAAATGTAAATTGTCATGCAAAACTTAGAGCAATAAAAAATGTTAGCTCTTATTAATTGTAGAGTACTGCTCAGTTAGCACATGCATGTACGCACACACATCAACATACTCATAAGTCTAGCCTGTGACCGATGGATTTACAAAGATTCCACACCCAGAACAAGATCACATGTGGCCAACACCTGTGACCTATTGGCCTGGCCTGGTGTTCCAGTGTGGGAGATAGACCTTCACTCTTAACCTCCAGGCCTTCCTCTTCTTCTGTGACCTTATTTTGAAGGAAAAAAAAACCTTTTAGCTGGCACTTGACTTGTCTGTGAGGCCTAAGTGATGATAATAATAGTAAAACCTAATCATGAAAAAGTGAAAAGAAAACTACTGTCCTAGATTTTCTTTTAGGGAAAGCAAGCAAACAAACAAAAAAGCCAATCAGAGACTCCATGATAGAACAGGAGCAGGAAGATGTTAAATATGTTTTGTTTGAAAGGGCATTTCTCGAGCTCCTTTGTGAGCTTAGAAATGGTAATGAGTTTCCAAACTTGGGGGATGGGGAGAGGAGAGAGGAATAGAGATGAGAGTTTCCTCCATCCATGGAGGAAATCAGGTGAGAGAAAGAGAGGAAAGAGTACTGTTTCTTTTGTTCTTTCTGGTTCCACAGAGATTTTCAACTAGTGAAAGCAGCATTTGAAGTGAAAGAGAAAACCTTATCCTGCTCTTATACAAAACCAAGATCTGCCTGCACCTGGGATCTTGTGTGTGGTTCTGGTCGCCATACCTCCTATCAAACTTGGAGAAGGTCCAGGAAAAAGCCACTAAAGGGATGAAAGGAATTAGGGGTTGGTGGGGGGAGGCCATGTGGAGAAGAGGGCCCAAAGACTGCTTACTTAGTGTATGAGAAGAGATTGAAAAGCCTCTTCATTTTGGAAAGAGAAAAACATAAAGAGAACGGTTAGAATCAAAGTTTATTATATTAGAAAGGTCTATATATAATGCTAGGAAAGAGGAGTTTGTCCTATCAATTAATGTGGAAGGCTATATTGTATAGTGTGTGGGTACAGTGGAGAGTACACCTGGCCTAGAGTCAGGAAGATCTAAATTCAAATTTGTCCTTGGACATTTATCAGCTGTGTGACCCTGGGCAAGTCACTTAACGCTGTTTGCTTCAGTTTCTCTTCTGTAAGTTGAGCTAAAGAAGGAAATGGCAAAGCACTCCAGTATTTTTGCCAAGAGACCCACAAATGGGGTCATGAAGAGTCAGATGGGAATGAAAAAAAGACTGAACAATAAATTGTATAATATATAGAGGACTGACTTGGGAATCTAGAACTCAGTTCAAATCTTACCTCATATATACTAGCTGTGTAACCCTGGGAAAGTCACTTAACCTGTACCACAGGCAATTATATGAGACTACCAGTCTTATAAGACTATAAACTTTAAGGGCGGCTAGGTGGCACAGTGAGTAAAGTGCCGGCCCTTGAGTCAGGAGGACCCGAGTTCGGTTCCGGCCTCAGACACTTAACACCCACACAAAAATACTAGCCGTGTAACCTTGGGCAAGTTACTTAACCCCAATTGCCCTCCAAAAAAAAAAAGGCAAAAAGAAAGACTATAAACTTTATAGGTGCAACTAGGTAGCACAATGGATAGAGTGCTGTGCCTGGAGTCCTGCCTAGTCCTGCCTGGAGTCAGGAAGACCTGAGTTCAAATCTACACAGACATTTGCTAGCTGTGTGACCCTGGGCAAGTCAGTTAACCCTGTTTGCCTCAGTTTCCTCATCTATGAAATGAGGATAATAATACCTACCTCTCAGGGTTGTTATGAGGATCTAATAATATAATAATTAGAAAGCACTTAGAATAGTGCCTGGCACATATTGGGCACCATATAAATAAATATTAGTTATTATCATTATAAGTTACAAATAAGTTGCATTGGTAGAATTGGTAGCCCTAGACCAATGAAATCACAGGCTTATAGGTATAGGGGTATGGAGAGGAAGAGGGAGGTGTAATATAAATATCAATCTAACTCACCAAATCCCACAACACTCAAAGTAGTGTGACTGGTATAATGGAAAGAAGATGAGAGATGGAGACTTGGGTTCACAGCCTGGCTGTCACAGTTACTAGAAGAGTAACCTTAGGCAAGTCATTTAATCTTTCTCAGTCTCATTTTCCTCATCTGTATTCTGGGGATAAAAATACCCAAAAATAAGTATAGGGAAATATCTAACACAATATTTAAAATACAATAGAACAAAGATAATGCTAACATGTGGTTTTCTAAGTCAAGATGTGGCTGATAAGAATCTTCATTTATAGTTTAGTGGCCACATTTCTATTTGAGTTTGATACTAATGCCCTGGACTATTCTAGAAAATGTTGAAGATTCCATATACATGTATGAATAATACATGTATGTGCGTACACTTGTGGTTGTATACATATGTGTATTGTAGTGTGTGTGCAGATATATCCTATTTTTCCCTTGTGTGTGTACACATGTATGTGTGTGTGTGTGTGTACTGTTTTCCCTTTGTTCTATAAAAGATATTAAATTGAGGACTCCTCCCTCCCCCAAGAGTTGTAGTTGGGAACTGGGGGAGAATACATAACATTTCTTGTATTTCCTATGATAATTTCCATCATCTCTCATAGATACTTACAAAAGCCAGAAGTGTGGCCAGTGTCTTAACATTCAGGCATGTGAGATAATGAATCATGTCCTATGAGAGGTCATTCCAAGTTCTATAGTGAGCTCAGGGAAGAACTTTGTCCTACTTGACTAATTGCTGTACTTTGAAAAAATAAGGTTGAAATGAGTTGTTAAAAAAGCTTTTTAAATTTTTTTTTTAACTTCCTGGGATGGAGGAAGGACTTTAGATACTTGTCTGTGATTGGTAGGGCCTAAACATCAGAGCTTTCAATTACTCTGTTCTATCTAGAGATATGTTCATATGATTGTTTATGAGTGTAAGATGAGTGAATGCATATAGGCATGTGTGTTTTTGCAAGTATACATATATATATACACATAAATATATAAATACATATATTCATTAGAACTGCATTAGATTGTACTGACCACGGTCACTTTGCAATAACTTTGTTAATGTATTATAATCAAACCCAAATTCAAAGTTGTAAAAATGTGCTGTAATATTTTTCAGCCAGTTTTTTTTATATTTATATTAATGTAACTACAAAACCTATGGCTTCTACATCATATCACATATATCATTTTTATAGAACTAATTTATGATATTAGATGTAGATGACTAATCAGTAGATAGATAGATAGATAGATAGATAGATAGATAGATAGATAGATAGATAGATAGATAGATGGATGGATGAATGGATGGTAAATAATATGCCTTAAATATATGTGCTTGTGTGTATGTATGTGTGATTATACATATATGCATATGCATATAGATAACGTATTCCTACAGAGTAATGAGACTGATTGTTATGAATGACCCATAAACCAAGACTTGTTAGGTTATAGCCACATTTCATATATATGCATATATGTATATACATGCCCCCAACCCTTTCCCCTTCAGCAGCCCCACCCTCTACTCACACACATGGAAAATTAGCAGAAGATCTGAGCTAACTACACATCCACAAAACTCCCACAGAAACATAGCAACCAAACATTCAAAGATGAAAAGTTAGATGAGAGTATTTCATCAGGAAAAAAGTCAAGGTTATTTTTTACTTTAACTGCCACATAGAGGGGGGAGGGGTGGTTTTATTTTTTGAATGGAAGAATTCTTATTTCTTTCTCCTCCCTCTCACTTCCTTAATTCCCCACTGTAGAAATATTCTGGGGAAAATATCTTTGCTTGCTTTATTAAAGTATTGGAAGAGGTGTGTGTGTGTGTGTGTGTGTGTGTGTGTGTGTGTGGTCAGAAGCCAGAAACATTCTCCCTAACAAAAGGCAAAAAAAATATATCTTTGGCTGGTATCCGTTCCCAGACTATAAACATATTCAGTAACTTCCCAACCACATCATAAAGTGCTCTCCTCCTCTCCATGTTCTCCGTCGGTTCATATGATTCAGTTATAAATTGTGGAGAATCTTATTCTGATAGTTAATGGAGGCAGCCCTGACACTGCTAGTTTCTGGGGAAGTCCACAAAAGCTTCCCTTTGTTGGGTTAACTAGCTTCAGTAGGCTTTTCACTGGGAACTGAATGGGTGTGTTCCATTTAGCTGCTGTTGGACTTTTAGAGCAAGAAATTGAAAGATGATCCCTCTGATAGAGATCAGAGAAAGAGAGATGTTACCTCAGACACCAGCAAAGCATAAGCCGGCCTTATAAACAGGAAAGCACCAACCACAGTATTCTCAAACCATGAAATACAAGTAGGAACTTGTGAACTGAAACCCTAACTGAGTCCAAAAATCAAACAATGGTCATTTTTTGCTCAAGAAGGTGACAATCTCCAATTTTCCTACAACTGGTTTGGCTCGGAGAGCCCAGTTTCTTTCTAGTGGGCAAAGGACACAAACAAATGGGCGTACATGTCTTCTCCCTCTGCCCCCGGCCCCAGCCCCCATGCATCTCATAGCTTCTGCCTGTGATATATGATTAGATCATGTGTTTTGCTCTCTGGGCCATTTTTTGCCTATGTCTAAAAGTAGGCTCCTGGTTTTCATAAGTACCTTCTGATTTGCTCAAACTCTTGCACCTTCTGATTTGCCCAGACAAAGACCAGAAACTGAAATCCAGCTGAATTACCCAGTTGTATTTATTAACAAAGTGGCATTCAGCCAAAATGCTGAGCACGTCAGGACTATAACCTGTTCAGACATAATGACTGCCTTTGTAAGAATATCTCTACATTTCTGCAACTCTACCCCCACCAGTTTGTTCAATGAACCAGAAATCATTTCTATTTCTTTGCAGCCAGAAAGAAGAGATCAGTAATAAGCCAGGTGTGCATTTCTTTTGCTGCTTTTAAAACAGGGTAACATGAAAATATTTAGCTATCTTCATTGTCCCATCAAAAATAATTCTGAGTTCCCCACACTAACTTGAAAATACAATACTCAACAAAAGCAGATTGAATGATACAAGGTGGCCATTTGGGTGAATTATTTTTAAAAACAGATTTTATTTGAGAGCTATACAATTCAATCCAATGAGAATGATGTCCTCAACTCCTATGATACACTGACTCCTGTTCTAGTCACTTTGGGGGATATATGAGAAATATAAAAAAACTATTGCTTCCCTTAAGGAGCTTATAATCTAGTTGGGGAGATAACACACACCCTCCCAGAGTCAGATAATGATATATGACAGTTTGAATGAATGCCAAAGTAATGACAGCATACACATGCTATGAGTTCAGAGGGAGGTGCCCATCTTCCTGCCTGTTACTGTCTGTAATACATTACCTCTGTTAAGTACACTTAAACATCTGTGGGGTGGGATATTCCATTATTTGTCTCGGTTTGATTCCACAATGCTCAAGAAGAATAGAAACCAGTGGGACTTCAAATAAATGTCACGTGAGAGATTTAGCAATATGAAAATAAGTAAATGACCTCACAAATGCACACCACATATGTACAACTTCAGACTTCAGCTCCTTCATCTAAGAAATGAGGATCTGGAAAATGATTGATCTCTAAAGGGCTTTCTGGCTCTAACATTCTGTGTTCTAAGGTCTCTCCCAGCTCAGACATTCTATGTTCTCTATTCTAAGGTCCTTTCTAGTTCAGACATTCAGTGTTCCAAAATCCCTCCCATTTCCACCACCCTATGACCTAAAGTCAGTCAATCTGTAGTAGTGTTTGATAGATACAAGTCCAGATGAGGAGCCCAATCTGAAAAGGCTAAATGACTTGCAAAACTATTTCATAAGCTTGTCAAATTTGGAGGCTCTGCTAAGCATCTTAAAATCTTCTGATATATTCATGCACAGATACTTGTCTGCAGGGAATTTTGAGATCAGGGCAGCCAGACAGGTGACCACCTTTCAAAGGTGGAGACCTTGCCACAATGCCTTGCTTCATCAACCCTGTTTTCATTCCTTTACTCCATAAATCCTTTAAGTGCAAAATATGTAAAAGCTCCCATGCTGGACATTAGGGGAGATATAGAGTTTAGATGTTCTTGCCCTAATGGAATTTAGAGGAGGAAAAGATACCAGCTAGGTGGTATAATGGATACGCTGTTGAACAAGAAGTCAATAAGTTCTGAGTTTAAATCCACACACAGTTACCCTGGACAAGTCACTTAACATTTCTTAACCTGACTTTCATCATCTGTAAAATGGAGATAATAGTAGCATCTATTTCATAGGGTTGTTCTAGGTAGCTAGGTGGCACAATGAATAGAGCACTGGGTTTGGAAACAGGAAAATTCATCTTCATGGGTTCAAATCTGGCCTCAGGCACTTAGCACTTGTCTGACCCTGGCTGAGTCTCTTAATCCTGTTTTCCTCCTTTCCTCATCTGTAAAATATGCTGGAGAAGAAAATGGCATATCACTCCAGTGTCTTTGTCAAGAAATGGGGTCACAAAGAGTCAGACACTACTCAACAAGAATACAGGGTTGTTGTAAGGCCAAAAAAATACAATATATGTGAAGCACTTAGCAAACTTTATAATACTACATGTTAGTTATTGTTAAAATATACAATAACACATGTATGCTACTAGAACGACTTTGTACAAGGAGGCCTCATTCTCCTAATCTGTAAAATGACAGCTGAACTCTTAAGATTCCTTCTAGTGCTCTATGTTGAATTCACATCCTGCATTGGACACTTACTGAGTGTGTGACCCTGAGTAAATCATTGACTTTTCTACAGCCTCAGTTTCCACATCTATAAATTTCCAAGTACTATATAAATACTAGCTATTATTGTTATTAATTTATCCTATGATTCTATGGAATTTATAAGATAATGGTAAGGAAATTTGCTACATGAGGTTCAATGAAGTAAATAGGTCATTACTTACCAGGGGGGATCTGAGAAAGCTTCCTGGGGAAAGTGGCATACAATCTGGGCCATTTTCAATACAACCTTTCTTGTACCACTGCTGTGAAAACCTCAGGCACCCATCACAGCCTACCGCATATCTGCAGCATCATCTGACACCCCTTGGATAAACACTTTCTGGATTTTCAGAGGGGGTCCATACTGACTGTCTTCGCACCTTCCTGTCAATCTTATTACTAACACCATGCTCATGACATGTATAGCAATAGCTAGTCAGATAGGTGTGTACTTAGACGGAGTGTGGGGACACAAGAATGTCTGGGGGGGGGGAGATATATGTAGGCACACTCACAGTCATATACATATACACTTATCTATACAAACACAAATGCATTCCTATTTGTATATACTTAAACTCAATGATATCGAATACTTCCATAGAGCTTTAAGTTTGGCAAAACACTTTATGCACATGATGTCATTTGATCCTAACAACAACCCTCAGCAGTAGATCTTACAAATATTATTATTCCCATTTTACAAGTAAAGAAGTTGAGGACTTGAGAGGTCAAATGCTCTGCCTGTAATAATGCCAACTGGCACTTATGTAGTACTTTACATTTGAACCTCACAACAACCCTGCCAGCTGGTAGTACTATAAGTGAAATCAACCAAGTTGTATATATGGGGGGACCTGGGTTTAAAGATGTTAGTCCAGGGGTGGGGAACCTGCAGCCTTGGGGCCACATGCACTCTAGGTCCCCAAATGCAGCCCTTTGATTGAATCCAAACTTCACAGAATTAGAGTTTATTTATTATTTATATTTATAATCCCCTTTTATCAAGGGGATTTGTTATATGAAGTTTGGATTCAGTCAGAGGGCCACACTAGAGAGTCACATGTGGCCTCGAGACAGCAGGTTCCCCACCTCTGAGTTAAGTGACTTGCAACAGCTAAAAAGTGTCACAGCTGGGATCCATGCCTATGTCTTCCTGATTCTACCACATGAAGCTACCTGTGTGGGTAATCATATGAGAAAGGATTTTATGGGATCATAGATTCAGGGACCTTAGAGATCTCATCCAACTGCTTCACTTTGCAGATAAGGAAACTGAGGCCCATAATGGTATACTGCCTTACCCAAGGTCTTGGAGGTAATGAACGGAGGTCAGGACATGAATCCAAGTTATCTGGTTATAAACAGCAGCTTTTCCACATCTCTCATATTACCTTGTATATACATAAACAAACACATACAGTCACACATTGCATGTACATAGTAGGATGTACACATGCATTCTCACACAAGTATACACACACATATGTATACACACACATACACATGACCTTCCTCTGTATTTGGTTACTGGATATGTTTGCAGCCATCACAAAATCTCACCAACGCATCATATATAAAACCTTCTTTGGCACCTTTTAAATTAAATCTGATGACTAGGAATCCAGAAGTCAGACTGTTTGCAGAGAGACATCATAGAAACAGACTGTTTGATGCTGCCAGCCCTGGAGTGAACATTTTTCATCTCTTAGTATAGTATATGGTTGCCAGCACAGGATTAATTGCTGCAATCTATTTCTGGTTCTCTCTGCCTCCTTTATTTGTGAACTCTGACAATACAAGCAGTCTAGATGATCCTGTAGGTAGCAAAAATAATGCTTTGAAATTACATAGCACAGGGAAGAGCTCAAAGCAGAGAGGATGAGCAATTTGTCCATAGTCCTCTGCAATAGGAGAGTGAGCACATGGAAGTCACACATGTCCTTATTTCCAGTCTAATTCTCTTTCCACCATGAAACCACTAAAGGCACATCAGTGGGGGATGACACAAGCGTCCTGTCAGTTTCTTTAAAGTGAGCAATGGGGGGTGCAGCTAGGTGGCACAGTGAATACAGCACCAGCCCTGGAGTCAGGAGGACCTGAGTTCAAATCCAGCCTCAGACAGGTAACACAAAAAACTAGCCGTATGACCTTGGGCAAGTCACTTAACACCAATTGCCCCCCCAAAAAGGAAAAGAAAAAGTGAGCTATGGGAGGAAGGCAGTAGGAAAGAAATTAGGAAGGCTCAGGCCCATATAAAAGACTATTCTCTCCCTTGGTCATATAATCACAGAATGTAGAATTGGAAGGAGGTCCTAGAGTAAGTGCTCTTCAATGTCTTTGGAGTCAGCTACACTTTGTCTTCTGTTAATTAAGTTGACCGGTGACACTATAGCCGCTGCCTGGGGCCCTGTCCTCCAGAACTATTATGTATATCACTTCTGGTATCAATATCTATATCTATATCACAGTGTCCCATGGATATCTGGCAAATGTCCTGGGAAAATCTGGTGGCTAAGTGGAGCAGTGAATAAAATGCTAGGCCTGGAGTCAGGAAGACCTGAATTCAAATCTGACCTCAGACACTTAGCTATGTGACCCTGGGCAAACCACTTAACCTCTGTCTCAGTTTCCTCATCTGTAAAATAGGGATAATAATAGCACCAACCTCCCAGGGTATTTGTGAAGATCAAATGAAATTATTACTGTAAAAAGCCTGCTACATAGTGAGCACTATATAAATGCTATTTATTATATACAATAATTATTATATTGCATTTTATATAATCATTATATAATATATTGTAATACATACTATTATATATAATGATCGCTATATATCATATATAATGATCATTATATTATATCGTGTTAATCATATGGTATATATATAATGATTATACATTACATTGTATATAATCATTATATATTATATAATAATGTAATATACACTATTCTATATAATGATTGTTATATATCATATATAATAATCATTATATTACATTGTATATAATCATTATGTTATATATGATGATTGTATATTATATTGTATATAACCATTATATGTGATATAATAATGTAATACATGTTATATATAATGATTATATATTATATTGCATATTATATATAAGAATTATTATGTATTTATTATTATTACTGTAAGACAGACTCAAACAATCACTAAGCATTATTAAGTGCCTTCTATGTGCCAGACACTGTGGAGCTAAGAATATGACGAAAGTAAAAGAGTCCCTGCCTTTGAGGGGATTGCAGTCTAGCCTTGGGAAAAGAATATAGGTATAAACAATATAGATTCAAGATAATGGACAGGAGGAAGATGGGGGAAGAGGTGCTGGCAGCTGGTGGAATTAGGAAAGCCTTCATGAGTTGAGCCTGGAAGGAAACTGGGAAATCTAAGCAGTCAAGGTGGGGAGGGAGTACATTCCAGGCATCGGGTACAGCTAGAGTATAGACACTAAAATGGGAGATAGAGGGTATGAGGAACAGTAAGAAAAAGGCAGTTTGGCTGGACAATAGTATACTGGCAGGGGAGTGATGTGCATTAAGGCTAGAAAAGTAACTCAAATCTTACCTCCCCCAGATGATCCCAACCCACAGCAATGTGGGAATAAATCATATGATTATGGGGGTCATGTGGGAGAGAAAAGGTCCTTGCATCTTGTGGGAAAGGAAAGTTGTATGTTATGTTTATAATACTTAATGTTGCCTTGGATTATATTTGGTTTTGTATATGCCTTTTTTTCCAAACTTGAGTGCAAATGTAGGTTTTATTCAGCTCTGTATTCCTAAATATTTGTTGATTCATATTCCATTTGTAAATGTAAATTTCCTTGGCTGTTCACAATATCTGAACTCATGGCAGATGGAAAAGTGAAAGGCTGATTTCTCTGACAGAAAACTCCTTCCAGGACAAAGGAGACCCCAGCACAGAAACCTCCAGGAGTCAGTCAGTAGTTAAGTATCTTGCACTCGTCTAGTAGTAAAGCAGCCTGGGTTATTGGTGGTAATAGGTCTAAACAAAAAGGGAGGTTTTAGGGAGAATAACTACTAAAATGGACTTAGGGGAACTTCATGGGTCATGAAGAGAAGCCAAAATTTGATGGAAAACTTATCTACAAAGACAAGGAGTGAATTATAGCCCCTTCCCCTAAAAGGAAACTGGTGTTATCACTGGCAAAAATGCAGGAAGTTGTCAATGTTGGCTAAATTATGTGAGAAGAGGGGCAGCTAGGTGGCGCAGTGAATAGAATACCGCTCTTGGAGTCAGGAGGACCTGACTTCAAATCCAGTCTCAGACACTTAACACTTACTGGTTGTGTGACCTTGGGCAAATCACTTAACCCCAATTGCTCTGCCCCTCCAAAAAGAAAAAAAAAATTTATATGAGAAGTTCAGAAGTCTCCAAACTTGGAGAGATGGAGAGAGCTATGGAAATGGGACAAGAAACAAAGAATTCGGGATATGGAGCTAGCACACCAGGGTTCAAGTCCCAATTCTGCTGCTGGCTACCTGTGTGATCCTCAACAAGCTATTTAACATCTCTGGGGTTCAGTTTCCTCATCTGTCAAATTAATGGATTATGCTTGATTACTTGTAAGGTCCCTTGCAGCTCTAAATTTCTAAAAGAATCTTAGGAATCTATGAATTGTTTTTGTTGTTCAGTTGTTTTCAGTCATGGCTGACTCTTCATGACTCCATTTGGGGTTTTTTTGGCAAAGATACTGGAGAGGTTTGCCATTTCCTTCTCCAACTCATTTTACAGGTGAGGAAATTGAGGCAGAGTTAAGTGACTTGCACAGGGTCACATAGCTATACCTTTCATTCAATTCAGTCAAACAAACATTTACGTTTATTACTGGTGAGTATACAAAGATAAAACAGTTGGCGTGTCTTCTCAAGAAATTGACAATCTAAGGAAGGGTGAGGAAAGGGATATACACACAAGATAAAATTTGTTGAGAGCAAAGGAAATGTCCAGGAAAAGTGTTCTGGAAAAATTTGAGAAAGGAGAGGTCACTTTCTAGTGAGATGTTCAGGGAAGTCTTCGTGGAAGAGAAGGCACCTGAAATCCTGAAGGAATTGAATAATTTCATCAGTGGTTGTGTGGAGGGAAGTGTCCAGGCCAGAAGCAGTCTTCAGGAATTCATCATGACAGACAAGGACAGGATGAAAACTAGAAACAACTTGAAAATTAATTTGGCTGGATAAATTAAGTAAGAAAAGGATTAATATGAAATAAGATTAGAAAGGTAGGCTGGAACCAGATTGTGAGGGGTTTAAATGACAGGCTAAGGATTTTGTATGTTATACTTATAGGCAAAAGGGAGGCCCCATGGAGTTTTGAGCCAGGGAATGACATGGGTAGATATATCCATTAGAGAAATTAATTTGGTAGTTGTGCAAAGATCAGATTAGAGAGAATGATTAGATTCAGGGAAACCAGTTAGAGATGACAATAATAGTCAAGTAAGGGGCAAGGAGGGGACCTAAGCAGTATCAAGGAAATTACCAAGAAGGTGAGGGATACAAGAGATATTTTATACATAATAACAATAATTTGCTACATTTTAAGAAATGAAATAATATTTTGTTTTCTCCCCAATTACATGTCAAAACAATTTTTTGGCTTTTAAAAAAAATTTTTGAGTTCCTTCCCTTCTTTCCTTCCCTTCCTCCCTCCCCTTCCCTGAAATAGTAAGCAATCCAATATAGGTTATGCATATGCAATCATGTAAAACATTTCCATATTAGTCATTTTTACAAGAAGACAAAAGAAAGAAAGAAGAAAGGAAAGCAGGAAGGAAAGAAAAAGAAATAAGGAAAGGAAGGAAGGAAGGAAGGAAGGAAGGAAGGAAGGAAGGAAGGAAGGAAGGAAGGAGGAAAGAAAGAGAATACTTCAATCTGTATTCAGTTTTTTCACTGGAGGTGGATAGCATACTTCATCATAAGTCCTTTGAGACTCTCTTGAATCACTGTATTGCTGAGAACAGCTAAATCATTCACAATTCTTCATCATACAATATTGCTCTTACTATGTACAATATTCTCCTGGTTCTGCTCATTTCACTTTGCATCAATTCATAAAGTCTTTCCAGGTTTGTCTGAAATCATCCTGCTTATTTCTTATAGCACAATAATATTCCATCACAATCAGTACATTATTATTAAAGGAGTCTTCAAGGTAAAACTCTGACTTCAGAAAACAAAAATCACCCTTGATGCCCTTGTCAGAGACAAAATAATAACTTACGAAGCTCACTTTTTATAGCCCTTAAAAGATTACGAAGTGTTTTCTTAATGAGCATGAGAGAAATGTCATGCAAGTATTCTGATCTCCACTTTACAAATGAGGAAACTGAGGCCCAAGAGGTTAAGTGACTTGTCCAAGACCACATAGCTAGTTAATAAAGATGTAGGGACTCAAAACCATATCTTCTGTGTCCAAATCACTACATCATACTAGGTTAGATAGAACATGGATTTGACCCAGTGTGGCTTTTCTGATATTACGTAACTTTCTTTACTTGTCCAAATTTGCTTGGTTTGACTGACGTGTACAAATATTGTTCTTCATATGCTCTTCAGTGTCTTCTCTCTTCCCCAGGACTTCTTGTCCAATTTCAGATCCAGCTTTGTATAAATCCCCTCTCTTTGAGTAACTGTGTCCCAACACCGTTATCTTCACATCTAATTAACATTTCCCAACACAGGCAAGGCTCAGGGATTCCAAAACCAGTTTGAAACAAGCCCGTGGAGTCTGCTGCACTCTAGTCCTTCTGGAAGTCCCCAGGGAGTAATCAGGAAGGAGGAGATAAATTCTTCTTAGGATCCAACCTTAGCTATTGCATAACCAATGGCACAGGAAAGCTGTGACTAGTTGGGCAAGCAACGAGTTAACAGCACTCCTGGGGCATCCTGCAGCTGCTGCTGGCAATCCCATAATTAGGCATAATTAAACAACAGTTTCTTGAGGTGATGTTGGAAAACTTAATTGGCTACAAACACCTGAGCATCTACAGAGTGGGGTATAGAATCCAGCAGCAGGAGGGGTAAGGAAAGGAAAGAGAAATCAGTGAGTAAGGGAGTGGGATATCACAATGGCATGTGGGGCTTTGTTCATTTTTCTCATCATAAAAGATTATTGGACAATATTCTCTTTCCAGGGACTTAGGGCACATCTTGAGCAAAGTTGCAGGATTTATGAATTTAAAATGTTACAAAAGTAGGTGAGGTAAGGTGGAACAATCAAAAGAAAGGGGTGGGGAGCAAAGCAATAGCTGTGACTGTCAAACAAATCAGAGGATTTAGGAGGCTGAGCCAAGATGGCAGAGAAAAGGCAGGTCTCCTGACCTCTCCCTAAAACCCCTCTGAGCACCTTTAAATATTGCCATAAAACAATTCCTGAAGTGGCAGAACCCATAAAAGTATAAGGTGAAATAGTTTTCCAACCAAAGACAACTTAGAATGTAGGCAAGAAAGATCTGTCGCACCTGGGTGAGAGTACACAGCACAGTCCCGAGCAGGCCAGACTGGGCACCAGCAAACCAGGAGCTACTGAATCAGCAGTGAATTGCTCAGCCCACAGATGGTAAGAGGGTTGAACAAGAAATCAGAAGGAGTTTACAGGGGTCTCTTTGCTGGCACTGTGGGCAGGACTCTGTTGTTTTGCCCATACTCAGATCTGGGTGGCAGTCCCAGGGTGAGGAGGAGCCCTAGCATACGAGAGCTTGCAGCCACAGTGGAGGGGGGACCCTCCTCACCATTCCAGGGTGACAAAGAGCACTTGTGATCACTCACAGACCACAGCACAGGTCAAGAGAGTAGTAAGCACCTCTCCTTAGATCATACCATCTTGGAAAAACTGAAAACTTAGAGGTTCCTAGAAGTATCTCTGAAAACAGCTGCACAAAAAAACCCTTAAGTTTGGAATAGTGCCCCCTCCACTCTGGAAGCAGAACCCTACATTAACAAAGGAGTTAAAAGTCAAGAAATGAACTGAAAAAATGTGCAAACAACAGAAAAAATTCTGACAGTAGAAAATTGCTATGGTGACAAGGAAAATCAAAACACACTCAGAAGATAATAAAGTCAAAGCTCCAACATCCAGAAGCCTTCAAGAAAAATATGAATTGATCTCAGACCATGGAAGACCCCAAAAGAATTTTGGAAACCAAGTAAGAGAGGTGGAAGAAAAAATAGAAAGAGAAATGAGAGTGATGCAAGAAAATCATGGAAAAAGAAAACCAATAGTTTGGTAAAGGAGACATAAAAAAAAAAAATACTGAAGAAAATAACACCTTAAAAACCAGACTAGGCTGAATGGTAAAAGCGGTACAAAAAGTCAATGAGGAGAAGAATGCCTTGAAAAGCAAAATTGACCAAATGGAAAAAGAGGCACAAAAATTCGCTGAAGGAAAAAAACTCCTTAAAAAGTAGAATTGGCCAAATGGAAAAGGAGGTACAAAAGCTCATTGAAGAAAATAATTCCTTAAAAATCAAAATTGAGCAAATGGAAGGTGATGGCTTTATGAGAAATCAAGAAATAATAAAACAAAACCAAAAGAATGAAAAAATAGAAGACAACATGAAATATCTCATTGGATAAACAACTGACCTGGAAAATAGTTCCAGGAGAGATAATTTAAAAATTATTGGGCAACCTGAAAACCATAACCCCCCCCCCAAAAAAAAAAGAACCTAGACATCATCTTTCAAGGAATCATCAAGGAAAACTGCCCTGATTTTCTAGAACCAGGAGGTAAAAGAAATTAAAAGAATCCACCATTTCCTGAAAGAGATCCCAAAATGAAAGATCCCAGGAATATTATAGCCAAATTCCAGAGTTCCCAGGTCAAGGAGAAAAGATTGTGAGCAGTCAGGAAAAAGCAATTCAAGTCATAATCAGGAGATTACAAGATTTAGCAGCTTCTACATTAAAGGACTGCAGGGCTTGGAATATGCTATTCTAGAGGGCAGGGGAGTTGAGACTACAACCAAGAATCACCTACCCTGCAACACTGAATATAATCCTTCAGGGGAAAAAATTGATAATCAATGAAATAGAGGACTTTCAGCATTCTTGATGAAAAGACCAGAGCTGAATGTAAACTTTGACTTTCAAATAAAAGACTCAAGAGAAGCATAATAAGGTAAACAGAACAGGAATGGGAAATATAAGTGACTTAAGGTTAAACTGTTTATATTCCTACATGGGAAGATGATACTTGTAAACTCTTAAAAACTTTCTCATTGTCGGGGTAGTTAGGAGTATATATAGACAGAGGGCACGGATGTGAGTTGAATATGAGGGGATAATATAAAAAAAAATTAAGGGGTGAGAAAGAGAAATGCACTTGGAGAAAGAGAAAGGGAGAAGTAGGTAAATTATCTCACATAAGAGGCAAGAAAAAGCTTTTGCCATGGAGGGGAAGATGGATCAGATGGAGGAGGGAGTGAGCCTTACTCTTTTCAGAATTGGCTCAAAGAGGGAATAACATACATACCTGAGTATATAAATTTATCTTACTCTACAGGAAAGTAGGAGGGGAAGGGGATAAGAGAATGGGGAAATGGGATAATAAAAGGGAGTGTAGACTGAGGCTTTTGGTAGTCTGAAAGAACAGGGTGAAAAGAGAGAGAATGAATAGGATAGTGGGAAATACATTTAGCAGCCATAACTGTGAAAAAAATTTTTGAAGGAAGTTTTTCTGATAAAAGCCTCATTTCTAAAATACATAGAGAACTGAATCAAATTTATAAAAATAGGAGCCATTCCCCAATTGATAAATGCTCAAGAAATATGAATAGTTTTCAGATGAAGTAATCAAAGCTATCTATAGTCATATGAAAAAATGCTTTAAATCATTATTGATTGAAGGAATGCAAATTTAAAAATTCTGAGGTACTACCTCATACCTATTAGATTGGATAATAGGACAGAAAAGGAGAATGACAAATGTTGGGAGGGATATAGGAAAAATGAGACATTGATGCACTGTTTCTGGAGTTGCGAATTGATTCAATCGTTCTTTAGAGCAATTTGGAACTATGCCCAAAGGGCTAAAAATCCATGCAAACCCTTTGACCTAGAAGTGCCTCTGCCAAGTCTATATCCAAAAAGAGATTTAAAAAAAAAAAGGAAAAGTACCTATATGTATGGAAGTATTTATAGCAGCTCTTTTCTGATGGCAGGGAGTTGGAAATTGGGAAGATGCCCATCAATTGAGGAATGTCTGAACAAATCGTGCTTTGTGATTGTGATGGAATACCATTTCACTATATAAAATGATGAGCAGGATGCTCTCAGATAAACCTGGAAAGACTTACATGAACTGATGCAAAGTGAAATGTACTGTGTGCAAAGTAACAACAATATTGTAAGATGATCAACTTGAATGACTTAGCTATTCTCAACAATACAATGATCCAAGACAACTCTGAAGGATTTATGATGAAAAATGCTATTCATCCCCAGACAAAGAACTGATGGTGTCTGAATACAGATACGTTTTTTTTTTACTTTATTTTTCTTCAGGGGTTTTTTGTCTGTGTTTTTTTACACCATGTCTAAAATGGAAATATGTTTTGCATGACGGCACATGTATATCCTATGCACTTTTGTGGAAAGGGAGGAAGGGAGAGAATTTGGAACTCGAAGTTTTCAAAACAAATGTCAAAAATTGTTTTTACATGTAATTGGTGAAAATACTAATAATAATACTAAATACATTTTTAAAAATACTAATAATAATGCTAAATACATTTTTAAAAAAGAAAAAAGTCAGAAATCTGAAAGGAGAAAATCATTTAGTCCAGAGTTCAGTAAACTATGCCCCAAGGACCAAGTCTGATATTCAAAAATGTAAAAGAAAAAAAGAAATCTTAGCTGAAAAGTCATACAAAAACAGTCAAGGGATTTGGTCTGAAGTCTACATGTTACTGGACCCTGGTCTAGACTTTGAAGAGGAGGAAACAAAGACCCAGAGAAGATAAACCACTTGTCTAAGGACACACAGAAAGTGGTAAAACTAAGATCTGATATATATCTATTGATGACAAAAGTGGTGTGCCTCTCGTTCCCCCATGATATTCTGAGGCAGGACAGAAGATGTTGGATGCAAATTCCTTCATGTTTTCCCTGTTATCTATGGGGAAGTTGATCCTATATCTCACCTGGAGTTATATTTATGAGTCACAGATGTGAATGACATGACTTTTAAATCTCCATGTCCCTTTTGACTTTTTAGTAAACTTTCCTGCACCCCCTATTCAATATGAAAGAAAATAAATTCTTCAGTTTACCATAGGTACTATATTCACATATGAAATACAATAAAGAAATTAATTTGTTTCTATTCTAAGTATCCTTTTGTGCTGTCATTAATTAGAAATTAATTCAAAGTATCTAAAATATTTCAATAGAATAATATAGTTATTTGCCAAATATTCTCTGTATCCCCTGAGAATACACTAGTCTGGGATTCCCTGACTTTCTAGAAACTCATCTTCATGTAAGGATGTATCATGGTATGACCTTTGACTATTTTTCATCCATTCTGGACTTTTTAGTGATACAGGAAAACCACCTTGGGCCTCTGTCTCAGTTTCTTCTGAACTGGAAAGCTAAAGTTCAAATTCCATTTCTTTAGACCTTCAATGTATACTGAATTTGCATAATATAACTGACTCTTCAGAAAGTAAATTTTATGAGTAATATTAATAGCAAATTTATATAGCACCTTAAGGCACACAAAGTACTTTACCTATATTATCTTACTTGATCCTCATAACAGCCCAGTAATATTGGTACCGTGTTATCATTGTCCCCATTTTGCAGGTGAGAAAACAGGTTGGGAAGTTAATGACCTGACCAGGGCCACACTAATAAGTGTCTGAGACAGGATTTGAACTTGAGTCTTCCTGACTCCAAGACCAGAATTCTATGTACTAGCCAGGGGAGGGGAACTTGTGGCCCCGTGGCCACATGTGACCCTCTAGGTCCTCAAGTTTGGCCCTTTGACTGAGTCAGAGGTCACATGTGGCCTCAAGGCTACAGGTTCCCCACCCTGTCAGGCCAATGATATACTTAGGTAGGTTTCAAAGGTTAACAGGACCCACAGGTGCTCAGGTTCAGGTGTCTATGTATAACACTTGGCATGGGGCAAATCTCAAAACACAATAGCTATTTTTGGTTCTGAGGATAGGGAACTTGCTATACTCCTCATTAATCTCTCCCCAAAGAGCTTAATCATAAATGTAGCTGAAGGTCATAGACATATAGACTTAGAATCAAAGGGACATAGGCCATCTGGTCTAAACCTGTAACTAAATTGAGAAGCCTCTCTGTAACATTCTTCCAAAGTAGTTAAACAGTAGCAGGGATCACACTGTGATTTTTTTCAAGCAATCTTCTCCATTTGTGGACAGATTGCATTTTTTTCTTTCTTATTTGCTGCAATCTGTTTCTTTATAACTTCCACTTTTTAATTCTTTTCTGTTGGGCCGAGATGAACAAATCTAATTTCTCTTCATATGATAATCCTTCAATATTTAAAGACTATAATCATGTTTCCTTGAGGTCTTTTTTTCATACTAAACAGCTGTCTAGTTTCCCTTAAAAGGAAACACAAAATCAAATTATTTTCTTAATTTATAGAACATTAAAACTGGAAAGAAACTAAGAAATCTGCTGACCCAGTTCCCTCATTTTATAAAAGAAATCCAGAGGGGCGGCCAGGTAGCACAGTGAGTAAGAGCACCGGCTCCAGTGTTGAGATGACCTGGAGATCGAATCCCGGGCTCAGATACTCAACACCACACCCAGAAATAACTGGCCATGTAACCTTGAGCAAGTTACTTAACCCCGATTGCTTAAAAAAAAAAAAAAAAGGAATCCAGAGAGGGGAAGTAAATTGCCCAGTTAGTGGCAAAGCCAGAGGTAATATTTCAATCTGATAGGGCACTACATGATTACCAAGGGCTTTATGAACATCATTTCTTGATCTTCACAAACCACTCTGTGTGACTGGTGATTGAAATACCATCTTCATTTTGAAAATAGGGAAATGGGCTCAGTGTTAAAATGACCTGTCCAAGGGAATAAATAAAAAGTGACAATTCTTAAGCTCAGCTTAGTGGCTCCTAGCACTTGTAATGGACTGGTAGGACCAAGAATTTAGACTTGGAAGGTCTAAACCTTAGAGGTCATTTAGTTTTTTCACTCACTAGTAAAGACAAGGAAACTGAGGCTCAAAGAGGTTGGCTAAATGACTTACCTAGAAATTAACCAAGTAACAGAAATAGGATTTAGACCCAAGTCCTCTTACTCCAAATCTAGCAACATTTTTCTCCATTGGTCAAAACTTATAAGGTGCATTCAATTGCGGTAGTGCTTGTAACATTAAGATATTTAATTTGGCTACTGGGAGAACTCCATTCTTCCCATCCTATCTTTACTGACCAAAGTCTACAGCAGTGCCCTAATTCCATAAGGGTAAACTCTGTCAACCAATGGCTAGACTTCAGTGCTTAAAGGGCAAAATTAAGTGTTGCTATGGCCTCTAGAAGACTTAGAAAAAAGGAAGCCAGTCAGCTAGCAGCACTTGGCTTGTACCTGATGTTAAAACTAATAGAGGTAAACTGTTGGCACTTCCATAGAAAAGCAAGCTGGAGCCTGACCTGACTGTGCCAGAATCGTGAAGTAATCTCTGGAAGCACAGCCGCCATCAGCCTGAGTATGAAAGAGCCCGATATTACAAGGCTGCATGCGTAGGATCCTTTCAACACATCCTGGATGATATTTCTTATCATAACATAGGCCTGTGTATGGGTGTGTGTCTCTAATAAATACTTTGGAAATTTGAAGGTAAGTCCATTCATTACTCTGAACATTGAGAAAGTTACCAGACTGAGAGACTCCAATTCTTAATTTACTATACCACATATCCACTCTGAAGCCCTACTCTCCTAATTACTGAGACATTGCCTCCATACTTCTGATCAATAAGGATAAATACTTGTTGAATGAATGAATGAAACATGGTAGAGTAGAAAGACACCAAAACGTTATCAAAACACCTAGATTTGAATCCTAGCCTTGATATTTATTTACTAAGTGACCTTGGTCAAATACTTTACCTCCTACTTCATTCTCTTTTATAAAGTGAGGATACATTAGCACCACCCAGGGATACTGTGAGGAAAGGAATTCCACACACTTCAAAGTGCTATAGAAACAAGGGAGGCTGATGGTATTATTATTAACTGTTAAGCCTTTAGAATGTTAGTACTGTTTCTGTATAGCCATAGTGGAGTCCATTTATCTTAATTGTAGTCAACTTAGAGTTCCTTAAGCATATTATCTAAAAGTCACTCTAACAAAGCTCATTGGGCTTAAGAGCCAAAGAGAACTACATCCATACTGTTCTGAATCATCCCTGCTGGGAACTGATTCTGTAGTTAGAGACACACTCTGCCCCTTTCGCCCCAGTCTTGTACTACCTCCAGAGCATGCCTTCAGTGGATGAGTTTTGGAGGGCTTATGCTTTCAAACCATTCCAACAACTGGAGTTCTCTTGTTTCTAGAATCTTAAAACTGGAGGGAATCTCAGAGGTTATCTATCCTAATCATATTTTACAAGAGAAAACAATGAGGCCCCATAGATGGGATGTGACTTGCTCAGGATCACATCCAGTTGATGGTAAAGCTAAGATTAGGATTAAAAATATTAGCAGTTTACTATGCCTAAGAAAACATTTTGCTTCTCTAGCATTTGGCCTTTTCCCCTGGGTTCATGGAACTTTATCTGATATCAAAAGATGAAGAAATATTTGTTGGTCTCTTGCACATTTGATGTCATCATTCTGGTAGGTCTCAACTGACATCTCAAATCAGGGTGAGTTGTAAGTACTTGTTTATGATGCTCTCTAGATGGGCACCTGAATCCAGGCCTTGTGCCAGTGACAAACACCTCAGGTGTGGTGGCAAACAGCAACAAGATTTGGAATCAGAGAACTTTCATTCAAAGAAATCCTGTATCTTCCACTTGTCTTGGACAAATCTTTTCATCTCCCTGGGTCTGTTTTATGATCTACAAAATAAGAGGTTAACATGATTTCTAGGGTCCCCACTAGATCTAAATGCCTTTTATGGGTGGCTTAAACTCATTAACCTTCCCTTTCCCAGTGGATTCTGTCTTTCATGGAGAGGCTTGGTTCATCTTTCCAAGTGGGTATATTTGTATGTTCCAGTAAAGCTGTGTAGAGCCGAGACCAGGCAGCTGAGGATCTAACAATGGGTGTTGAGGAAGAAAAGAAAAAAAAAGCAAGTCTAACCTCATAAAGTTGGTTCCAAGGCTTTGATTATAACCCAGCTGAAACTGTATGCACCATAGCACATCCAAATGTCTGTTTTCTGTTCTTCTGCAGCTGCAGTCTTGCTCCATTTTGTATGTCCATCCAACTTTCTCAGACCTAAAGTATGCTATCCAATGAGTTGAGTTATTTAACTAAGTCCTTTGAGCCTTTCCCAAAAAATATGGGGATATGGTCAAAGGAGAAATAAGTTCAAAACAGGAATGAATAAGTGAGTTTTTGTTCTTTAAGAAAGGCTGGCAGATCTAAAATGTATATCTAAAAGAATGGCTGCATATTGGGACTGATTATTATTGGATGATCACAGGTATTCAATCATTAGTAGGTCATTGTGAGTGACACATAAGAGCATTATATTCTGACAGATCTTTCCCTCCCAAAGAGCCAATATATCAAATGGAATCTGTCCTATGATAACATTTAAAGAACATTTAATTTTCTAAGTGTTTTATTATCATCTAGGGAGGCAGACTAGCATAGTGGAAAAAATCCTAGACTTGAAGTCCGGAGAAAGTTGGGTTGGAATCCTACCTCCGTTACTAACTAGCTGTGTAACTGTAGACAAGTCACAACCTCTCTGAACCTGTTTGCTCATCTGTGAAACAGATAATAACACCTGCTTTATAAGTCCAGTAAGAAGGGCAAAGGGGATAATGTACATAAATGTCGGTTACTATTATGTTTATCAGGTGGAGGCTTGATTTTGTCAAGATCTTGAGAAAGATCTCAGTATCTTTTGGATGTAAAAAAGCAGGTAGGTGATAGAATGTTTGACTTGGAATTAGGAAGACCTGCATCTAAACCCTGCCTCAGATACCTACTAGCTGTGTGACCCTGAGCAAGTCACTTGCCTCTCAATCTCAATTTCCTCATCTGTAAAATGGGGGTGAAAATAGCACTTACCTCACAGGGTTGTTGTGAAGATCAGATGAGATATTTGAGGGTCTGTTCCTGATTTTTTTGGACTTTGAAACCATGATTCTTCAACCACTGGCTCGTCCTGGAACTTCCCTTCAGTGCCTGAGGCTGAATTGCCCTGGGATAGCCTACTCTTACTGCAGAGGGCTCCCCTTGGAATATCCCTTCCCAAAGGGATCTTGCTCCCCTTCTCTCATTGGTAAGCTCCTCCTAGAGTCATTATGTTGTGGAGGATCCCCAGACTGTCCTGCCTTCAATCCCCAACAAGAATTTTCTTGACTTTCTGGCCTTTAAAATCATGCTCCTATGTGGGTACTATGCCCCCATACCCTGCTTTTCAGCTCCCTTTTTGTGTGTTGTCTTCCCCACTGAAATGTAAGCTCTTTGGAGGTAGGAAATGTCTTTCTCTTTGTTTATATTTGTATCCTTAGCAACTAATATAGTGTCTGACACATACTAAATGATTCCTTCCAAAGTATTTTGCAAACCTTTAAGTATTATATAAATATTATTAATAATAAAAGTTGGCTTTATTATAAGACTCATGAATACTTCACATTTTTTTAAAAAATAAGTTTTTATTGATGTTTTCTGCTTCTTATATCACCATAGTTATCCCAAGTATCCCTTCCTCTTCCCTCCCAGAAACCATCCTATATGACAAATAGTATTTTTTTAGATAGAAAAAAAATCAGCCCTACTGATCAACACATTGTGAAAGCCTAAAAATGTGCAATGTGTAAGATCTGTGGACCTCCTACCTCCACATATCTCTTCATTCAAATCCTGCTTGGTCTTTATAATTTTGTCACACTTACTTTTGATTTTTTTGGTAATGGTGATCTTTCTATTTACATTATTGTAGTTACTATATATGTTGTTTTCTTGTCTCTGCTTACTTTATTCTGCATCAGTTCATATTCTTTTCTATATCCATCACACATATAATTTTTACAATCCAATAATATTCCTTCATATTCTTGCACCAGAGTTTGTTTAACCACTCCCCAGTTGATGGGCATCTACTTTGTTTCTAATTCTTAACTATCACAAAAGAATGTGGCTACAAATATATTGAAGTATATGGGGATTTTTTTTCTTATGAATGGTTTCCTTGGGGTATAAACCCAGTAAGGATTTGTTTCTATTTCTTGTTTGGTTAAGAATATATCTCTTAACCCTCTGTTTCTCTTCTATCTTTTTAAAAGTATGATTTTTAATATTGAGTTGTCATATTCATTTAGAGTGTATTGTGGAATATAGTATAGAGTGATGGTCCAAGCCTAATTCTTGCCAGACTACTTTTTAGTTTATTCAGCAGTTTTTTTTTTTTTATCAAATAAGGAGTTTTCCCCTAGATAATTTATATTTTCTACTTTATCAAATACTGGGTTATTGAATTCTATTGTTCTGAGTCCCCCTTGTCTAGTCTTCCATTGATCTATCCCTTTGTTCTTTAACCAAATACCAGGTGGTTTTAATGACTGTTGCTTTATAAGATAGTTTGAGGTCTGGAAGTGCTATTCTCTCACCACCTTTGTCCTTATTTCTTTTCATCATTTCCCTTGATATTCTAAATCTTTTTTTTTTCAAATGAATTTTGCTATTATCTCATTCTGTAAAATATCTCCTTGGTAATTTGATTAACACAGGATTAAAAGTGTAAAGTTAATTTTGGTAGCATTATCATTTTTTAGTATATTGGCACAGCCTAGCCATGAACACTGAATATTTCTCTAGACATTTAGGTTGTCCTTTATTTCTTTAAGGATCACAGATATTGCAAGTTATTCTTTAGCTATCTCTCAAAATAGATTCTAGGAACTGTGCATCTTCTTTTCAAAGATGTTTACTTAGCTTTGTAGCCCTCTGTGAAGCACTCAGCCCATTTCAGTTTCCCCATCTATAAAATAGGGTGAATAATACTTAGACTTCCTACCTCAGAGGATTGTAATGAATTTCAAAAAACTATGGAAATGTGAGCTATTATTTATTACTTGTTCATGTCTTCTGGATCAAAAAGGAAAGTCAATAAGCATTTATTAACTACTTGCTTATTGTATGCCAGGCACTGTACTGTGTTGAACACAAGATCAAAAAGAAAAACAGTCCCTGCTTTCAAAAAGCTCACAATCTAATGGGAGAAGAAAACATATTTTTAAATGTTGGAATGTATAATTTTAGCAAAGTAGCAGAATATAAAATAAACCCACAAAAATCATCAGCATTTCTATATATCACCAATAAAGCCTTGCTAGAAGAGATAGTAAGAGAACCCTATTTAAAATAACCATTGACAGCATAAAATACCTGCGAGTATACCCAGGAGCTACACAAAACACTTTTTATACAAATAAAGTCAGACTTAAACAGTTGGAGAAATATTAACTGTTCATGGGTGGGCAGAACCAATATAATAAAAATGACAAAATGTTAATTGATCTGGAAAAAATAATAATAAAATTCATTGGAAGAACAAAAGGTCAAGAATATCAAATGAACTAATGAAAAATATATAAAGGAATGAGATTTGGCAGTACCAGATTTAAACTGTATTATAAGGTAGTAATTATCAAAATTACCTGGTACTGGCTAAAAAATAGAAAGGTGGGTTAGTAGAACTGAGTAGACATACAATACATAGTAGTAAATGATTATAAGAACCTTGTGTTTGACAAAGATTTAAGTTTTGAAGATAAGAATTAATTATTTGGTAAAAATTTCTGGGAAAGGGGAGGCAAGGTGGCACAGTGAATAGAGCACCAGTCAGGTGCTGGTGGAGTCAGGAGGACCTGAGTTCAAATTCGGCCTCAGACCCTTAACACAAAAACTAGCCGTGTGACCTTGGGCAAGTCCCTTAACCCCAATTGCCCTCCAAAAAGCAAAAAAAAATTTGTTGGGAAAACTGGAAAACAGTCTACCAGAAATTAGGTATAGGCCAATATATATCTTACAGCATTTACTGAAATAAGGTCAAAATGGATACATGTTACAAAGGGAGACATAAGTAAATTAGAAGAACATAGAATATATTACATATCAGACTTATGCATAGAAGAATTTATGAATAAACAAGAGATAGAGAACATTGTGAGATGTAAAATGGATAATTTTGGTTACATTAAATTTAAAAGGTTTTGTGCAAATAGAACCAATATAGCCAAGATTAGAAGAAAAACAGAAAATTGGGAAATTTTTATAGATAGTTTCTTGGATAAACGTCTCATATCTCAAATATGTAGAAAACTTTGTCAAATTTATGAGAATATGACTTATTCCTCAATTGATATATAGTTAAAGTATATGAACAGGAAGTTCTGGATGAAGAAATCCAAGGTATAGATATAGATATGTGAAAAAAAACACTCTAGATCATTATTGATTAGAGAAATACAAACTAAAACAATTCTGAAATATCATCTCACACTTATCAGATTGGCTAAAATGATAAAAGGGGAAAATGGCAAATGTTGGAGGGGATGTGGAAAAAATGGAACACTAATACACTGTTGGTGGAACTGTGACTCAACCCTTTTTGAGAGCAACCTGGAATTATGCCTAAAGAGTTATAAAACTGCATATACCCTTTGACCCTACAGTAATGATATTAGGTCTGTTTCCCAAGATTATCAGAGAAAAAGGAAAAGAAACTATATGTTCTAAAATATTTATAGTAGCTTTCTTTGTGGTGGCAAAAAAAAGTGGAAAATTGAGGGATTGTGGTATATGGTTGTGATGGAATACTATTGTGCTGTAAGAAATGGCAAGCAGGTTGATTTTAGAAAAACATGGAAGGACTTGGATAAAATAACGAAAAATGAAATGAGCAGAACCAAGAGAACATTGTATACAGTAACAACCACATTGCTTGAAGAATAACTGTGAACAATTTAGCTGTTCTGAGTATTATAAATATTCACATCAACTACAAAGAACCTATGAAGGAAGATGCAATCCACCTCCAGAGAAAGAACTGATAAATAGAAATATGCATAGTATGGTTTTACATATCTATAAACATAGTATGTTTATGCATAATATGTTTTTACATATATGTGTACATGCACACAAAATGGTTGCCTTTTCTAGTATGGAGTAGGGAAGGAGGGAAACAATTTGGAACTTAAAATGTAACAAAAAATTATTTTAAAAAAATTAAAGATATAAAAGTATATCTTCTAATGAAGGGATTGGACTAGATGGTCTCCAAGTTCATTAACTCAAAGACCCTTTGATTCTAGATGGTGAAAGTGAAGGAGAAAAAAACATGCAATGTCCGAAAGGGGAAAGTGCCAAAATCTTCCAATGACCTGAAGAAAAAGAAATATGGTTTCCAAAATGAGAATAATCTGATTCAAAATAAAAAGCAACATCTACAATGATTTCCCAAACTTTAGCCTGGCTTCAGAAAGCATTTTTGGCAGAAGTAGTTTAGGAGCCTTCTGTTTTATAGCTGGGATGATACACTTTCTCTCCCCTACTGAAGAGTGAGTCATGATACTGAAACTAAATGAAGAAGGAAATGGAGTACTTTGCTCCTTGAACTGGGCCAGTAATTCACCTCTGGGTCCCTCCCTAAATGTACTTACTTCATTCAGCTACTTTTGGAGCCAAAAGGAATACAATTCATTAACATTTATGAGAAACACTTGGAAAACATAAAAATCTATTAAACCAAGCCAGATTGTAGAGGATATTTTGATTTTTTCATGGATTAAACCCAATTCATTATTTCTGTAGCTTAACAGAGGAAAGGCAGTATGACACAATGGAAGGAGTGTTGGAGGTGAGTTAAAGGACCTGGGTTTGAATCCCAGGTCTTCCTGTGTGATCTTGGACAAGTCATTTCACTTGTGGTAAAATTGAGTGGTTTAGACTGGATTACTATTCCAGCTCTAAATCTACATTCTTGCCTCCACTGAAGTCCTTGTCATGGTTTGGAGATGCCATTGGGTTCACAAAGGTCATGTCAGGGCAGCACAAACTCTGGCATGACCTACCAAGTTAAAATGGCTCCACAGAAGCACAATCTGCAGCTGCTGTTGGATGACCTGCTGAAATGTGCACAAGTTCCCCTTTAGAACGTTAGTCAAAAGTTGATGGGGTGGCTAGGTGGTGTGATGAATAGAGCACTGGCCGTGGAGTCAGGAGGATCTGAGTTCAATTCCAGCCTCAGACACTTAACACACACACAAAACTAGCTGTGTGACTTAACCCCAACTGCCCTACCTTCCCCTCTCCCCCCCCCCCCAAAAAAAAGTTAATAGGTTGTTTTCTGTTCATTTGTTTTTTGTTTTTGTTTTGGCCCCAGAAACTTATGAGATCACCAACCAACCAAGACAGGGAGGGGTTCCAATGTGCATCTGTGTAGGGAGCACCCACACCAGTGAAATCATAGATTCTTCAAAAATGAATTGACCTCAGGAAGATCAGAAATTAGGATCTCAGGAGGCAGGTGATTCATATTCTTCCAAGCTATAATGAAGAGTGATACCCAAGGTATTTATATGAACAAGGGTTTGGGTCATATAGATACTCCCTCAAAATATCCACCTGTTTGGACCTTCAGACTCAAAAGGCTCTACCCCAGATTCAACTCCTATACAAATGCCTCATAAATCCAGATCCTGAAAAACTCAGCTATACCCTACAGATAGCCCTGAAATATGCTGGGAGTGGAAGGGAGAGCAGGGAAGTGCCCAATCCTGTTTGTTGGTTTTCATAGGACTCTTTGACCAGGCACAGGAACAAACTGCCTCTCCCATCACATTTTGAAATAAAAAATTAGAGAAGACACTTATGCAATTTACATAGATATCTTAGTATCCTTTCTATTGAAACTAACAGTGTGTTTATGGAAAGACTGCTCAGTGGGAAGTTTCCAAGCACATGAAAGTGAGCTTTCCTCTCTTAAATGGGAAAATAAAATCCTCTTTGAGAACAAGGGAAATAAAAATGTCTGGAAAGGATCTTACTCTGCCTTTTGAGTTGAAAACTCATGGCTAAAGCCAGAAACTCCATTACACTGACAAAATTAGTCATACTGTCATTTGTTTGCTTCATCCTTTGGAAGTGGCAGACCAGGAGGAATGATCTTAATTTTCTTCTTACTCTTTTCATTTAAACCATGTTATGTGTATGAAACTAAAGAGATCAACACATCTTGGATTTTTTTTCCCCAAAAAGGCAATTATCATAGTGAGTAGAAAAATCACCTTTTGAAATAGAAAAGGGGAATAAGAAAAGAATAAGGTAATAGGAAAAAGATAATTCCTTTTCTATTTTGTTTTGCTTTATTTTCTAGGAGAGGCATACACCCACTAAGAATATGGAGGCAAGGGGCGTGTCTTTGATTGCATGAATAAAGTCCTTTTTCTGAGAAACCCTACCCTATACAGCATAGTTATGTGTAATTGACCCACAATCCAAAAGTCACCTTATTCAAGAGAACAATATACCTTATCAGACAATGTCAGAAGGAAGATCGTAATTACTGGCCGCTGGATAAACCTGTTCCATAAAGCACAACAGCAAGGATGGTGTTCACGATGTACCAAATTGAGGACCAGATAGGTAGGTAAGCATATCTGTTGAATTGAACTACATATAGAGTTTGTTATGATATGTGTGACAAACCTCATATAATCTAATAATTTTGCTCATGCTCTTCTCTATTTGTCCTGATTGAGTCTTTGTAGAATAAAGAGGGTAAAGGTTCTTAACTCGGGCTTTGGGAACTTGTTTTATTTTAATTTTGTTAATAGTATATTAATAAAATTAATTTCCTTTATAATCTTGTGTATTTTATTTTGTGCATTTAAAAACATTATTCTGAGACGGGGTTCATTAGCACTTCACCAGATGGCCAAAAGGAACCATAAACCAAAAAGGGTTAAGAACCACTGGTTTAGCTGTATAGCTGGAAATTCTTGCTTTGGATCCCAGATGGCACACACACAGGCAGGTAGAAAGGTCTGAGTTTATCAGCTTATGAAAAAAGAGAAAATACCTTAGCCAACTCAAAACAAGCTGGCCTGTTTATGGGTCCAGATTTATGTTGTAATATGTATTTTCAAAATACAGTGTGTAGGGGCGGCCAGGTAGCACAGCGAGTAAGAGCACTGGCCCCAGAGTCGCAATAACCTGGGATCAGATCCGGGCTCAGATACTTAGCACCACACCCAGAAATAACTGGCCGTGTAACCTTGAGCAAGTTACTTAACCCCAACTGCTTAAAAAAAAAAAATACGGGGTGTAGCTAAACCCAGGTGTAGGGCTTGGCACATAGTAGGCTTTTAACAAAGAATTACCTTTAATTGTTTACACATAGTGTATCTTGATTGATTGTTTACACAAAGTGTATACTGCAGGCATATACAAGTGAAAGCCTGAAGCATACCATATACACAAATACAAAATGGTTTATTCATATGTTAACTTAAGGAAGCATAATTTGTAACAAACCAATTCATAGACTATTAGAGCTGGAGGAGGCCTCAGAGACCATCTAGTCCAACTGAGCCTGTAGTACTTATCCCCTGTACAACAGTCTCAATGAATGGTCATCTGGCCTTCTTTTCAAGTCCTCCAGAATACAACTTGCAAATTAATGGATAGACATACATATAGTGATAGGGCCTGGATCTGGACTTTCATCTGGTATAAGGAGCTTTCAGATAAGGAAAGTTTTTCTAAAAACTATACTTTTGCTGCAATTTGTAGTCTTAGAGGGGACAGCTAGGTGGCACAGTGGGTAGAGTACTGGGCCTGAAGTCAGGAAGATTCATCTTCCTGAGTTAAAATCCGGCCATAGATGCTTAGAGAGTCAAGGACAAATAACTACAAAGCTGTGCGACCCTGGGTGAGTCACTTAATCTTGTTTGCCTCAGTTCCTCTTCTGTAAAATGATCTGGAAAAGGAAATGGCAAACCACTGCAGTATCTTTGCCAAGAAAAACCCAAATGGTGACAGTCACCAAGATTCAGATACAACTGAAAAGTGACTAAACAACAACAAAATAGTTTGAGAGAGTTGCCAATAGCACTGAGAGATTATGAAACTTGCCCAGGATTACATGGCTAGTATGTATCAGAGGTGAGATTTGACCCCATATTCTCCTCCTGGCTCCTTACCCATTAGACCTTGCTAGCAGGAGGACATCTCTGGCCCTAAAAAGTATAGCTTGATATTATTAACAATTCATATTTCCATCAATTCATGGTTCATCAATGCATATTTTAAGTGCTTTGTCAATTCCTTATTAATTTCAAATATGAGAATAAGGTTTGGGATTGCTTAACTCTCAGAAAAGTTCAACACATATCACAAGGGAAATATTTGTATTAATATATTAATTTATTTTTAGTTTTCAACATTCATTTCCATAAGATTTCTAGTTCCAAGGTTTTTCCCCATCTCTCCCCTCCTCCCCACCCCAGATGGCATGCATTCTGATTACCCCTTCCCCCAGTCTGCCCTACCTTCTACTACCCCCCTCCTCATCCCTTTCCCCCTTACTTTCTTGGAGGACAAGATAGATTTCTACACCCCATTGCCTGTATATCTTATTTAAGGGACATCGTTTTTAAATTTTATCTTGAGAGGCAGGGAGAGTGGAAGGGAGAGATAGCAACAGCAAAAATTTGTCAGTAAAACATTTTTAAAATATAAGGATAATACCATGTTAAATGTTATATAGACTTCAAAAAAAGAAATAATCTATACACAATAGAGTTAGTTACATATAAAATCTTTTTTCTGTTCTTTGTTTATGAAAATATCATTATTTATTTATGTTTGTCAAGTTCCTAATTTTTTAAGTGTCATAAGAAGTTTAAATTCATCACTGTAAGGTAGGTAGTACAAGTATGCTTAATCCCATTTTACAAAGGAAAGCACTAGAGAGTTTGAGTGATTTGTTCTAAGTCATTTAGGTAGGAAGTGGTAGAGCTGAAGTCAAACCTTTCTCTTCTGACTCCAAGGACAGTAATCTATCTAGTATAGTACAATTAACCCTTAATAACTTCTCATGTTGCACCAGAGACATCTCTTTCTCCCATTTATACCTCAAATCCACACCACAACACTCTTCATTCTCTCGCCCATCTTTCAAAGATAGTCTTTTCCCTTCAAGGAAAAAGGTCTGTCCAGGTCAACTATTCTTTCTTGTGCCCTTGATTCCATCTCCCTATTCCTACCTCCCCACTAATGAGGTACAGGTTCTGGGAACCCCCTTGAGCTCTCATGGAATCTTCACATTTGATGAGGCATTTGCCTGAGGCCACAAGCCTTTCATTATGGCTAGGCCCAAATCTCTTACTCTTGTGGTCCAACCCCACATTGTCCTGCAACTCCCCACCCCGATCCACCCAAAATATCTATACACAAATCTGTTACCCTTAAACTAGCCTAGCCCTCCATTGTTTGTCTTCTCCAGGTAGCCTCCAACTATTTCCCACCCTTAATCTCTCAGTATAGGAGTCAGACCTCATTTGACTCCTCCTGAAGACCCTCCCCAAACTATTCCTCCCACAGCCTTTCGGTATATAAAACCCATCTCGCTTCCATGAAGGAGCTGAAAATTATCTAATGCAAACTGACTGTGTCAGATTATTTTGGCCCTCTTGTCCAGTCACAAGTACTGAGGTTCCTTAAGAGTCTACCCATTATGGCAAATCTCTAATAAACTTTGCTTTGCTTTGGCTGAGAGAAGACTTGAGTCGAATTCATTAGGCAGGACCCAGCATGTTGGTATTTTGAGGTCTCACACACCCTTAAACCTTAAACCTCAACATTTTATGGTTCTCTGACCAGGAAACACTGCTAATCTCAAGTTCTTCTCCAGCCAGGACTAGAAGGTACATAAACCTTCCTCTTTCCCTATTGCCTTCTTGCTCTCCACGTATCTTGAAGGTGCTCTTTGGGCCTGACCTCTCAGGTCCCATTAGGTCAGACAGCTAGGTCCAGTTTGGTTATGTTGGAGGACATGGACCTGGGTGCAGCTTCTGAAGAATAAAGGATGAGGACTGATGCCCCATCCAGAAGTGTAAGCCAGATTCTTTCATTACTCGCGGTGCTAAGGAATTGAGAAAACTTCAGGTACCTTTTTGTGGGGTTTTTTTTTTTTGTCTTGTTTTGTTTTGTTTGTTTTTTTGAGGCTTACTCCTAAATCTTCCTTTATGGAGGAAGGGACTTCTAGCCCCTACACCTATATTGAGTCAATCCTTTTTAGTTCCTAAAAGTTTGCTTTGGGTTGTCTTTTACAACATTGGGAAAAATTTTGTTTCTCTAAAGAACTTAAAAAGAAAAAGTTGGTGTTCTTTTGCAACACCGTTTGGCCTCGATATCATTTAGAGGACCATAAAGCGTGGTCTGTTTTGGGGACTTTAAAAGATAATACTCTCTTGTAGTTAGAATTATACTGTTGCTGAGAAGGAAGAAGGATAGAAGTTGCCTACATAATTGCCTTTGTCGAACTCTCTCAGAACACAGTTCTCAGGAAAGATTGTGAGATACTTGAAGCTACAGCCCCTCCACAAAGGGGCAATAGGAGCCAATTAAATTACCCCCTCCCTATGGCCCCCAGGGCTTCAGTTCTAGCCCTTGGTGACTCCTGCTCAGGTCCCAGTCAGGTCTCAGCAAGGCAGCTCCCCCAGCCTCTACTGCTGCTCCCCAACCCTTTCCCCCTTGGTTTCCCTTCCCTTTTCTTCTACCAACACCCTTCGCTTCCTGCCTCCTTCACCATCTATATCTCCTACCTTTCATCTCCCACCAAGGCACCTTTCTCCTCAGCCACCCCTGCTCAGGACCCAGCCACAGGTCTTGCTGGGGTGCCTCCCTCTGAGGCCCCTCCCCCTGAGGCTACACCCACTCAGGCCTCAGGCCCTATCCCCACAGCAGTCTTTGGGGTATCTCCTCTTCTGACCCCTTCCCCTCCTCATGTGCCAGCTGACCTTTCCCCTTGCCAGTCGGATGGATCCTCTGGTCTTGCAGTCTGATCCAGTTAAGCCAGTACTCCCCAGTCCCTCCCTCACAGAAAGTGGGACTTCTTCTCTCCCTTCCCAAGCCTCTATTCCCACAGCACTTTCAGTGCTTTTTCCCCAAGGGAAGTGCCTGTCTCTCCTACTGGGACAACCAGAGTGCATGTTCCATTCTCCATTTTGGATCTCATCCAGTTAAAGAAAAATTGGGGAGGTTCTCTGAAGACTCAACAAAGTTTGCTGAGGGTTTCGGAGACATATCCCTACACTTGGAGCTTTCTTGGGGTGACTTGCATATCCTCTTCTCTATCTGTTGTTCCACTAAGGAGGAGAATCTGGGAACAAGCCCCAAAATTTGGGGATCGTTTGGCTAGCAATGACCCCACAAAATACTCCCCAGGAACAGCTGATATTCCCACTAGTGACCAAACGCATGAGGATAGGGGAAAAAAAGACCATATGGTACTTTGCCTGTTAGAAGGCCTACAAACTGCATTTCAAAGTAAATTATCTGAAAATTAAGGAAATTACTCAGAGAGACAAGGAAAGCCCTGCCCTTTTCCAAGACCAACTGGTAGAAGCTATTAAAAGACATACGAATTTAGGCCCTGACTCTATAGAAGGGGCAGCAATCCTTAACACCCACATCATCCCTTCTCTTTGACCCTCAATCCTTATCTGTTAATTCCTTTGCTGATTCCTGCACCCCTATTCAGATCACCCTCCTTAAAAAAAACCCTCTTCACTAGATGCCCCCAACTTCTTAAGCTATCCTACAATCTCTCTCCTTTCTTTCAAAGACAAGCCTAGAAAAGGTTGTCTCTACTCTTTGCTTCCTTACTTACTTACTCACTTCTCCACACCTTTCAGTCTAAAGGTTGACCTTGCCTCAAAGCTAAAACTGCTGTCTCCAAAGTTTCCAGCAGTCTCTTAATTACTAAATCCATTGGCCTTTTCTCAGGCTTTGACCTTTTAGCTTCTCTGGAGCCTTCAGTTCTGTTAATCATTCCCTCCTCATGGACACTCTCTCCTAAGATTTTTTTTTTAGTGATAGTACAGTCTCCTGATTATCATTGTCATCATCGTCATAGCTAGCATTTATATAGTAATTTAAGGCTTGCAAAGGAAGTAAAAAGAAACTAGAATTAAAGTAATTTTTTGGCACGTCTGATCTATTTGATCTGCTTTGGTGTGAAATGATACAAAAATCTTTTAAAATGAGAGAAATATTGTCCTACATGATCCCCATCTCTGAGGTAGGATTTATTCATAAAAGATCAGAACTGGAAGGAACTTCAGAATATGGACTAGGGAATGTTAGACTTAGAAAGTGCACTTTTAGAAATAATCTTATCTATCCTCATCATTTTACAAATGTTGCCTGTCCCATTAAGATTGTGAGCTCTTCAAGAGCAGTGACTGTCTTTTGCCTTTGCTTGTATCCCCAGTGCTTAGCATAGCGCCTGGCAGACCTGTAAAACCTGTTTCCGTTTCTACTCCGCCATCTTGACTTCACCCCACCCCCCAATTTTTTTTTTTGCTTTTTTTGGAGGTGGGAGGGCAGGGCAGTTGGGGTTAAGTGACTTTCCCAAGGTCACACAGCTAGTAAGTGTTCCGTATCTGAAACCAGATTTGAACTCAGGTGTCCTGACTCAAGGGCCGGTGCTCTATTCACTCCACCACCTAGCCACCCCTGTAAAACCTGTTTCTGAGGAGGCTGAGGTGGTGGATCTCTTGAGCTTGGGAGTTTTGGGCTGTAGTGGGTTAAGCAAAGGGTGTCCAAACTAAATTCAGCATTAAGATGGTGAGCCACATTGAGGTGGCTAGGTGGCACAGTGAATAGAGCACCAGCCCTGGAGTCAGGAGGACCTGAGTTCAAATCCAGCCTCAGACACTTAACACTTACTAGATGTGTGACCTTGGGTAAGTCACAACCCCAATTGCCCACCCTCCCCCCTCCAAAAAAGCAAAAAAAAAAAAAAAAGATTGTGAGCCACTTAGAGTAGGGAATTAGATTTGGGAGGGGCACTAGGATGCCTAAGGGTGGCACAAACCAGTTCAGTTCAAAAACAGAGAAGATCTGTAGCTCCTTAACTTCTAGTCTAGGACAGAGACAGAGACCTAGTCTTTAAAAAAAAAAAAAAGGAAATAGGTCCCAGTGGCAGGAGGGAGATGGGGGTGGGGGTGACCAAGCTGATACAAGTAGAATTTGATCTCATGTCTTTTAAATCGAAATCCACAGCTTTTCCCATTACACCATGAAGAAGAAAAAAATCTTGCTATTTAAAAAAATCAACCCCCAACAACAATTTAGACTTTAGTTCCTCCTTTCATGTTTTTATTTCCAAAAAGGAAATGTACAATTAGTGCCAGTGTAGTGATTTTGTGACCATTTTCTAGCTAGTATAATGCAGTTTGCTTTTGAAATTTTTCTGTTTATGTTATGTGGCAATTTAGGCGATTAAAGCCAAAAAGATGTGAGACACATAAACTACAAATACAGAAGTAAATATTTTTTTTAAGAGGACATCCTGTAACTCTTGGCTCAGCCTCTTCATCTAAAGCACTTTGGTTTCAAGAAGAAATGTCTAAGTTCTTTTTCGGTAATGTGAAAATTAAGTGGAAAACAGAAGGCCAAGAAAACTGCAGCTGGCTCTGATCATTAGTGGATACTTTTCTCTAGGAAAAAGATCTATTGATTTTAAGAATCAGGAAATCTGAGAAGTATGAGTCTCTGAGTAGAAAGAAGAAATTTGTGTATAAATTATATGTAACCTGAGACAAACCTCTCTAAACCTCTTCTTCAGAAACAGTCACAGTTTTAAGGAGAAAATGAAGTCAGCAGCAGCATGACCCCTGCTGTATTTATATCCTGCAGATAGAAATATTTCCAATTCTTGTGTTCCAGAGACATATTTTTATTTATATGTTAATATTCTTCCTCACATACCAATGATCTGAGATTCTTGAATCATAGATTCATAAAACATCAGAACTAGAAAGAACTTTAGAATAAGGACTAAAGAACATTAGAGTTAGATGTTGTCTTAGAGTAGACAATGTTGGAGCCTAATGGAAACTTAGATCCATAGAATGTTGTATCTGGAGAGAACTTTAGAATATAGAGTGTTAGAACTAGAAGGAAGTTATGTTCTGAATCTTTTAGAGCTAGAAGGAAACTTAGAAAATAGAGGTTCCAAACTAGTTGGGACTTTAAAACAGACAATTAGAGCTGGAAGAGACTTTGGATCACTTGGTCCAATTCCCTAATTTTTAGATCCTCCCCTCTCCCCACCCCCTTAAACTAAAGCCAAGAAAGGGAAAGTGCCTTGCCCAAATTCACAAAGCAATAATCAATTAATCAATAAGCATTTTTTTTTTTACTACAGGTACTTATCATATGCCAGGCACTATGCAAAAATAACCCCTACTTTCAGGGAGCTCAAATCCTTATAGGGGAGGCATCATACAAACAACTCTATTTGTAACAGATATTGTTTGTCCTTTATTCTGAAGTGGATGGTTAACATCAAGGGGTGATGTCTTGACTTGGACAATGAATTGGATTGAAGTGGGACAGAGCTGCACAGAGTTGTCAGCCTCACTCTTTCTTCCTGAGTCATCAAAGTCCAGTGGCAAGATAGTGGATTGGAGACTGGCATCTTCAATGTCTGATTTAGCCCTAAGGGCTCCCCCTTGCCTGCTTCAGCCAACTTCATGGCCTTTGGAACAAATTGCTCTTCTCCAACGGAGCCAAAAAGTCTTCATGTGCTTGGGGTAGACATCACCCTAATTCACTGATGGGTTTGAGGCCTGTCAGTTACCCTCAACCTGGGTTAACCAGTCTGCACAGATGGTTTTACCAAAATATGGTTGCTGCATATCCTACAGCTTCTTGGAGCCCCAGGTGAGAGCTGGGTGACTGGTGGACACCAAAGGTAGATGATCAGCCCTGAAAAGGGCTCAGTAAGCCCTCACACCACAGGTGCTAGTTCTCCCTGAACACACCGTATGCCCCTCTTAACAGGAAGTGGAAATTAATCTCAGAGGAAAAACAGTAGCACTAAGTGTGTGGTGAGGGAGGGAGAAGCGGAGTCACCAGAAAAGGCTTCCCAAAGAATGTGGGATTTAAGTTGAGTGAAAGAGAACTGGGAACCTCATAGTCAAAAGTGAGAAGGGTATTGTATTCTAGTCATGAGGGACACCTAGTAAAAAGGCATAGGGAATGAAGTGCCCTGTAAGAGAAAATTTTAGAAGGCTGGTGTCACTGGATCAGAGCAAACAGGTGGTAACAGGATCAAGGAGCTGGTATAAAATCTATACAAATCCCCTGACTCCAAGGTGTAATATGCCCAAATGATACTTGTACTTTGACGCAATTCTACCCCCATTGTTTCTGCCACAATGGCTTTTGTTTTCTAACATGTCAGATATAGATATTGACTCTAGTGCATGAGTAAATGGTTTCATTCAACATACTTCAAGGTTCTGTGATTTAATTTCCATGGTGCTCCCTTGATCCCTCCACACCTTTCTTAAGTTGTTGTGGCTGAAACAATGAACACATAATGGCCAGACCATCAGAGGTAAGCTTTTGTCTAAGTTACACTGATCTTGAGATGACAAAGACACCCATCTACTGTACTCACAATCTTTCTAGCTTAGTAGGACCTCTTCCAGACACCTAGGTGGTACAGCAGAATGCAGGGCCTGGAGTCAGAAAGACTCATCTTCCTGAGTTCAAATCTGTCCTCAGACACTTACTAGTTGTGTGACCTTGGACAAGTCACTTAACCCTGTTTGTCTCTATTTACTCAAATGTAAAATGACCCACAGAAGAAAATGGCAAACCACTCTAGTATCTTTGCCAAGAAAACACCAAATGGGCTCAGGAAGAGTCAGAAATGACTGAACAACAACAACAAGGACCTGTAACATAGGCAAAGCCTTCAAGAACTCAGTCACTCCCATGTCACAACGAGACACTAAAGCAGGACATTAAATGGAAAAACTCAGGGCAGATGCTTAATAAATGTTTATTGAAACTGAATTGATTTGAATACTAAGCATTTTAATAGGCACAATGTATAAAAAGACAACTTAAAGGCATTGAAAAAGGAGCAAGAAACCTCCATCACAGCAGAGAGGTGAGGGAATACTAATATAGATTACATACACAGTTAAATTCAGTTTCTGTGTTGGGAAGTTTTAACTTAATGGTTTTCCTTTGTCACAAGGAAGGGTTTGGCCTGGTGCAGGTGAATGAGAAATGACTGTGATGAATATATCAGTAAAAATACTTAAAACAAAAGCACGATGGATAGAGAGTTAGACAGAGTCAGGAAGAGCTGAGTTCAAATCTGTTTGTTTCAAGATATGTGAGCCACTTAGTCTCTGTGATCCTCAGTTTCCTCGTCTCTTAAAATGAAAGGGTTGGACTTGGTGGTCTCTTAAGACTTTTCTAATTCTAGATCAATGATCCTAAAATATAATATAAACTATATATATATATATATATATATTTATATATAATATATAAATATAAACTATAATCCTAAAAATATATTTAAAAAAAAGAAGCAAGATAACCATTCCAACAGATCTAACAAGTATCCTTACAAAGCAAACTTTTTAGGGTATTTTAATACAGCCTTCACTATTGCACAATTTTATAGTCAGCTTTCTTAAATCCACATTTGTAGATGCAGAGCAGGTGGGCTATCCATCAAAATGTAGGCCATAAATGGAGGCACTTTGATTGTATCTTCGTTTATTTTGGAAAAATAATATTTACTATTTAGAGAGGTTTTTTGTATTTGAATAACTCAGGGCCAGCTTTGCTTCTAAAATAGTCTTTCCTGCCAGCATTTAAAAACAATTTTCCACTTAGGAAATTAAATGAATGGTTTGTGGCCTTAACATTCATGTTGATGGAAACATAGCTGTCAGTGTTTATCATCTCAGGGTTTCACTAGGACCACTAGGGGAAACCAAAATACCTCATGAAAGAATTAGTTGAGAGTTTAATACTGTCTGACCCATATAATATTTCCAATCATCTTTTAGGTAACCGAGGTCAAAGTGTCCTTATTTACAGAGTAAAACACTTTATTGAAAGGATTCCACCAAGTTATTTTCCAACCCAATAATTTATATGCTCTATTAGAAATCTAACTTGCCCAAGGACACACAGCAAATTCATGTCAAAACCAGAACCCAAGTCTCCTGACTGCTAGGTTAAGTGTGCTTTCCATCAGTCCAGGCTATTCTCCTGTGTTTGTTGATTGATTGGTAAAGAATACCTCATTCCTCTTCTACACACATTACCCAGACACCCAGCAGAGCAGGCCTTTAAGAATCAATGGGAAAGGTTAACAGTGAAGTCTTGTGATTCAATAATCCCTTAAATTAAGCATTTTAGACAATTATGCACAATAATATCTACTAGATTGTGAGTTTCCTGAAGGTCAGAAATTATCTAATCTTTGTCTCTTCCTAGTGTTTAGCTGTGCTCAGTACTGGTAAGTTAATAAATGAATATCAAATTGAATTGAATTGATCTCAAATGTTTCATCTGAGTACACTGGGACAAAGTTAAGTAATGTGTGGTGGGGAAAGTAGAGTAATGACTACCACATTTAATTAGTCTGGCAGTTTAAGGAGTATAGATTTCAGGTCTAAAGGAAACATAACATTTTATTCCTTGGGGCTCTTATTTCTGGAAAAGTAACAATAGCTCACATAACAGCACTTTATTCTTACAAAGAATTTTTGCTTTTTTTTGCTTTTTGGAGGGCAGTTGGGGTTAAGTGACTTGCCCAAGTCTCATGGCTAGTTTTTGTGTTAAGTGTCTGAGGCTGGATTTGAACTCAGGTCCTCCTGACTCCAGGGCCTCCTGACTCTTTTCACTGTGCCACCTAGCTGTCCCTCTTACAAAGAATTTAATCTGAATTAGGTCATGTGATTTTCATGAGACCTGTGAGGTAGATATGGCAATTTATCATTATCCATTTTACAGATGTAAAAAAAAAAAATGTGGCTCTTACAAAGCAGCAATCATCAAAACCACTTGGTACTGGCTAAGAAATAGAGGGGTAGATCAGTGGAATAGGTTAGGTACACAAAGACATAGTAGTCAATGCTTGTAGTGATCTACTGATTGATTAACCCCCAAACTCCAGCTTCCAGGATAAGAACTCACTATTTGAGAAAAACTTCTGGGAAAACTGGAAAACAGTATGGCAGAAACTGGGCATAGACTAACATCTGACACTATATACCAAAATAAAGTCCAAATGGGTACACAATTTAGATATAAAGGCTGATACTATAAACAAATTGGGGGAGCAAGGAATAGTATATCTGTCAGATTATTGGAGAACAGAGGAATTTATGACCAAACAAGAGATAGAGAATATTATGAAATGCAAAATGGATAATTTTGATTACATTAAATTGAAAAGGTTTTGTACAAACAAAGCCAATGCAACCAAGATTAGGAGGGAAGCAGAAAACTAGGAAAGAGTTTTTACAACTAGTGTCTCTGATAAAGGCCTTATTTCTAAAATACATAGAGAACTGAGTCAAATTTACAAGAATACAAGTCATTCCTTAATTGATAAATGGTCAAAGGATATGAACAGGCAGTTTTCAGAGGAAGAAATTAAAGCTATCTATAATTATATGAAAAAAATGCTCTAAATCACTATTGATTAGAGAGTTGCAAATCAAAACAACTCTGAGGTACCACATCACATCTATCAGATTGACTAATATGACAAAACAGGAAAATAGTAAATGTTGGAGATATGGAAAAGTTGGAATGTTAATTCATTGTTAGTAGAACTGTGAGCTTATCCAACCATTCTGGAGAGCAATTTGGAATTATGCCCAAAGGGCTATAAAAATGTGTACACCCTTTGACCCAGCAATACTGCTTCTAGGGATATATCCCAAAGAGATCATAAAAATGGGAAAGGGACCCACATGTACGAAAATATAGCAGCTCTTTTTGTGGTAGTCAAGAACTGGAAATTGAGGGGATGTCCATCAATTGGGGAATAACTGAACAAGTTGTGGTATATGAATGTAATAGAATACTATTGTGCCATAAGAAACGATGAACAGGCAGACTTCAGAAAAACCTGGAAATATTTATATGAACTGATGCTGAGTGAAGTGAGCAGAGCCAGGAGAACATTGTATAATAACAGTAACAGTCAGTCACACTCTGCGATGACTGATTTTGATAGACTAAGTTAGCCCTTCTCAGCAATGCAAGGACCCAAAACATTTCCAAAGGACTCATGATGGAAAATGCCATCCACATCCTGAGAAAGAACTATGGAGTCTAAATGCAGAGCAAAGTAAATTATTTTCTTTTTTTGTTTTGTTTTGTTTTTTTCTTTCTTATGATTTCTCCCATTTGTTATAATTCTTCTACACATGACAAATGTAAAAACGTGTTTAATAGGAATGTATATATAAAACCTATATCAGATTACAGACATTCTTGGGGAAAGGAGGGAGGAAAAATTTAAAACTTATGGAAGTAAATGTTCAAAACTAAAAATAAATAATTTTTTAATTAAAAATATATGAAAAATATATAATTGGAAGATAAAATAAAAATACTTAAATAAAATAATATAAATAAAATAATTTTTTTAAATGTGGTTCTTAGATAATACATAGGATAAAGTAGTGGCCCTATAGTCAAGAAGACTCAAGTTCAAATCCAGCCTTAGACATTTACTAGCTGTGTGACCCTGGCCAATTCACTTAATTTCAGTCTATGTCAGTCCCTGCATCTTTAAAATGGAGATACACAATGGAAAATGCTATCCACATCCATAGAAAGAAATATGGAGTCTGAATTCAGATAGAAGCATACTATTTGCTCTTTCTTTTTGTTTAGTTTAGTTTAGTTTTTTCTTTATCATGGCTCCTCCTACTCATTCTAATTCTTCTATACAACATCACTAATGTGAAAATATGATTAATAAGAAATTATATGTAGGGTGTATATCAGATTGTATGTCATCTTGGGAAAGAGGGAGGGGAGGGAGGCAGAGAACATTTAAAAATTATGGAAGTATATGTTGAAAACAAAAAATTAATTAATTAAAAATAATAATAAATCTAAAAAAATAAAATTAAGACAATAATAGCACCTACCTCCCAAGGTTATCGTGAGAATAAAAGGAGATGATATTTGTAATTTGTTAACCTCTATAAATCTTACTTAGCAGCAGCATTACAGATTTGCCCAAGTTCACACAGCTAAAAAGTGGCAAAGTCTAGATTTGAACCCAGGTTTTCTGACTCACAAGTACACAGTGCTCAAATTTCCAATGTATCTACAAGTAAATATTTTCACCCTTTTGGAAAAGACTGCAATTGGCATTTGCATTAAATTTCACTACAGTGATTAAACTAATGAGTCAGTCAAGTTGAATTTATTAAGCACCTACTATGTGCCCACCTCTAGTTCACATGAGGACTCAAAATAATTAACAAGAAGAAGAAGAAGAAGTAAAACTTGCTTTGCTAGGCCCACTAGCTATCACTCTATATCTCTGCTTCCTTTTATGGCTAAACTCACTAGAAGGCCATCAGCAAAAGGTGTTTCCATTTTCTTTCCTCTCACTTTCTTCTTATCTCTTTGCAGTCTGACTCCGCACCTCATCATTCAACTGAAACTGTTCTCTCCAAAGTTACAAATGATCTTTTAATTGTCAAATCTAATGGCCTTTTCTCAATCCTCATTCTTCTTGACCTCTCTGCAAGTCTTTGATGCTATGACCTTTTTCTCCTTAATGCTGTCTTCCCTAGGTTTTCATGACACTGTTTTTTCTTGGTTCTGCTCCTACCTGTACAACCACTCCTTCTCTGTCCCCATACCTGGCTTTTCATTCATGTCATGCTCACTAACAATAGAGGTCCTGGGCCTTCTTCTCATCTCCCTCTATACTGTTTCACTTGGTGATCTCATCAGCACCTATGATTTCAGAAAACACCATATTTTAAACCTGACAGAATCATTGATTGCAAACATTGCTGGAAATTCTTCCTTTGATTCCCATAGATCATTTTTAGTGTGTGTGTATGTGTGTGAGTCTTAGGCAAAAACTTCTCATTCAAAACCTGTGTGACCTTGGCCTAGTCACTGTCTTCCTATACTTCAGTTTCCTGATCTGTAAAATGAGGGAGCTAGAATAGATTGCCCTCTGATGTCCCTTCCAGACCTAGGCCTATGATCTTGTAATGCTCTAAGTTAGGTCTTAAGTGGCCTGACTCAGTGATTAGTGTTTGGCCTCATAGAGTTTACAATGATTTGAATAAAGATACAGTTGACATGTATTTGAAGAGGGGGGGAAAGCTGGGATCTAGGAGACATGTCAGACACAGTGGAAAATAGAGTCAGTATTCTAAAAGATATTGATAAGTTAGAATGCTAGGTAAAAGAGAATATAATGAAATTTAATTGGAATAAATGAGAAATCTGGCACCTGGGTTCCCAAAAATCTATTCAAAAAGTATAAATTGGAGGAGGCACGTATAGACACAGTACATCAGAAAATATTCCAGGACTTTTAATGAAATGCAAGTTCAATATGAGTCAGTAGTGTTATGGCAGCCAAGAAAATTCATGTGGTTAAAATAAAGGCAAAACTTCCAGGAATCTGGAGGTGATAATACTGTGAACTCTGCCCTGATCAAGCCACGTCTTAAATACTGTGTTCAATTCTAGGTCTCCCATTTTAGGAAGCTAGAGAGCACCCAAAGGAGGGATACCAGAATAGTGAAGGACCTTAAGAGATCACACACTCTGAGGAGCAGCTAAGGGAACCCGAGAAGAGAAGCCTAGAGAGGACTTGGCAATGATTTTTCTAAAATGCAAGAATAACCATGTCACCCCTCCCCCAATTCAAGAACTTGAGTGGCTCCCTTTTAACTCCAGGATTACTTAGAAAACCCATTATTTGGATTATAAAGCTCTTCACAGCCTGACCCCTTCCTACCTTTCCAGTCTTCCTACACTTTACTCCCCTCCATATACTCTATGATCCAGTGATACTGGCTTTCTTGTCTCTAAACTCAATCTCCTGAGTCCTTTGTCCTGGCTGCCCATATCCTCCCCATGCCCAGAATGCTTTCCCCTGTCAGCCTGGCCTCCTGGCTTCCCTGGATTCCTTATGGCTCAGTTCAGTTCCCATCTCCTGATCCTGCTCATTGCTCATGCCTAACCTCTGAAATCATAGCACACATGCACAATGTGTGGGTGTATGTGTGCACATACATGTATATAAACACACGTAAAACACATGTGTTAGGTGTGCGTGCGTACATATATGTGCACATAACTACTTTGATGTTGTATCCCCTATTAGAATGTGATCTTGTGGGCAGTGACTGTGTTTTTGCCTTTCCGTATTCCCAGTGCTAGTCACATGACAAGTGCTTAATAAATGTTTTCTGATTAATTGATAATTACTCTCGTAGAGTATTTGAAGAGCTAGCTAGTTGTTTATGGCAGAGGGATTAGACCTACATTTTATGGTGGGAGAGCACAAAACTAGAAACAGTGAGCAGAAATTTAAGGTTGAGATAAGGAAATGCATACTAACAATGCAACACTAAAATCAGTTGCCTTGGCAAGTAATGGATTCCCACTCACTGAAGGTCCCCAAGGAAAGGCAGAATCATTGCTTGTTGGGAATGATGTCAATGAGATTATTGTTCAGGAATAAGTTGGATTGTAAGGGCTTCTCAGGTTCTTTCTGACTCTAAAATTCCATGCTTTTCTGATTCTGTGATCCCTAAGTTTCCTTCCAATTCCAACATTTTACATTCTGTGCTCTGAGCTCTTCCAGCTCCACTATATAAAATTCTGTGTTCCAAGGTCCTTTCCAACCCCAACATTCTATGATTCTGTCATAGCTTTCCCTCTCTCTACATCACCTTGAGTGCTTTCACAATTCTGACCTAGTTAAATTTATCTACCTGACTACTGATGTCACAGAAAGATCTGTCTCAGATTTGAGGGAGCTGAGCCTCTTGAAGGTGGCCTAAGGAGATGATCATAAAGATTATGGAGATTGATAAGATTCCTTTCTTCTGTAAAGCTCAGCATGCTTGCATTACTGAGGATGCAAAGCAAAAAGGCTATTACTGGACTTTGAGTGAGGACTCATTCAAACTGTGCATTTATCATTTACTAAATTATGATTTTGAGCATATCACTTCTATTCTCTGAAAATTACTTCTAAAATGGGAATTCTTGTACTCATTATCTTACTGGATGTTTTTTAATGATCAAAGGAGAAAATATATGTGAAATACTAAGTATCTGTTATTTATTATCAGACCCTTTGCCCAAATACTATTAATTTTCCTTTGAATCCCACACCAAACTGGTGGTTCAAGGAAATAATAAGAATGGATACTTAGAGTGCTTTACATGCATGATCTCATGTGACACTCACAACAACCTTGGGTGGTCAGTACTACAGGTATTATCCAACCTTTACAAAAGAAGAAAGGGGGTCTCAGAGAGGTTAAGTGATTTGCACATGACACATAGCTTTTAAATTTGTTTGTTTTTAAGGATTTAAATCCAATTCTTCTAAAAGTCAAGTCTATGCCATTAAATCTTCGTTTACAAAGATGGTGTAGTCTAAACTGACTGTAGGTAAAATCAGTCAGTCATTCAACAAACATTTATTAAGCACTGATCACATGCCCCAGGTACTGTGCTAAGGACTGGAGATATATAGAAAACAGAAACATGCTTCCTAAAACAAAACAAAACAAAAAACCAGAAACATGCTTCCTGCTTTCATTCAGTTCATATTATAATGGAGGAGACAACATATCAATAACTATGTATATGTCATATATGCATATATATATGTGTGTATGTATAAGCGTGCACACACATACACATACATACAGTGTAAATAGAAGGTCATCTCAGGGGGAGAAACTCTGTGGAATGGGGTGGGGTCAAAGAGGACTGATAAAGTCCTCCTCCAGAAGATGGGATTTGAGTTTTAAAGAAAGCTATGAGACCAGATTGAGAAGGTAGAAGACTCTAGGCATGAGGGAGTGCATAGGCATGGAGTCAGGAGATGGAAAATGCTATTTGAGGAAGAACAGGTAGGTCAATGTATCTTGATCAGATTAAGGGAGTAAAGTGTGAGATGAATGGAAAGGCAGGAAGGTGTTCAGTTGCAAAGGGCTTTACATGCCAAACAAAATATTTTACATTTGATCTTGAAGGTCATAGGGAGCCACTGGAGTTTACTGAGTGGAGCAGGGGGAGGTGGTGACATAATCAGATATGCACATTTTTAAAAATCACTTTGGCATCTGAATAGAGAATGCTTTAGAATGGGGAAGGACTTTAAGCAACCAAGACTGATTAGAAAGCTATCATAAATCTTGAAGGGGTTGTAGGAAAAGACACATACTAGTACATTGTTGGTGTAGCTGCAAAGTAGTACAACCATTTGGGGGGGAGGGGGAGATTGGAACCATACAAATAAAGTGAATAAAATGTCCATACTCTTTGACCCAAAGATTCCACTACTAGGTTTATATCCCAAGAAGGCCATTAATAAAAAGAAAGTCGTCATACACAACAAAATATTTGTAGCAGTATTTTTTGTGAAAGCAAAGAATTAGAAATAAAGTAGATGCTCATTCATTGGTGAATAGCTAAACAAACCTTGGTCCATGAATAATGGAATACCATGCTGTATTAAATGAATACATTAAAATGTGAAAAGATCTATATGAACTGATATAGAGTGAAATAAACAGAGGGGAAAAAAAGATACACAATCACTACAACAATGTACATGTAAAGTACATACACACAATTTTTTTAAATGAATGTTGCAAAATTACAGAGAACAGCATGACTCCAAAAGAAAGACATGAAGAGACACTTCCCATCCCACCCTTTGCAGAGATCTGCAAGTGTAGTATATTGGGCATATTTTGACTTTTCATTGTTTTATCACTTGTCACATGGAGTAGATAGATCTCTAGGAGGGAATGGGGAAATTTTGATGATTTAAGAAAAGATATCAATAAAAAAATTTTTTTTTTAAAACAAAGTGATAGGGCAGCTAGATGGCACAGAGAGTAAAGCGCTGGCCCCAGAGTCAGGAGTTCAGTACAGGCCTCGGACACTTAACACCCACACAAAAAAAACTAGCCGTGTAAACTTGGGCAAGTTACTTAACCCTATTTGCCCTCCAAAAAACAAAACAAACGAAAAAACAAAGTGATGGCTGTAATCCAAGTAAGAGGTGAGGAAGGCTTGAAGTAGGGTAGCATCTGAGTGAGTAGAGAATGGTATGTATACAAGAGAAGTGGTGAAGGTAAAAACGATAAGGTCTGGAAGTGGATTGGATATCTGTTTTTCGATGACTTTTCCCTGAATTTGAAAAGTAAAGATTAATAATTTTGACTCCAATACACTGATGTACTAATTCTCCAAGTACAGTCCTGGCACTCCTGGGGATCCCCAACATCCTTCCAGGAGGTCCATGGAGTCAAATTATTTTCATAATGCAAAGACATTTTATTTCTATTAAAAGAAATATCAATAGGTACAACTCACATATGAAAAGTTCTTTAAAAAAAAATACTTTAAAGGGGTCCTGATGACAAAAAGTTTCAGATGAGTTCAGATGAGGAGTCAAAAGATTATATCAAAGTTGCAAGCCTCAGTAACTGGAAAACCATGGTGTCCTTGACAGTAATAGGGAAGTTAGAAAAAGAGAAGGTTTGGAGGGAAAGACAGTGAGTTTTATTTTGGACATGTTGAATTTGAAATGCCTCTGGGACATTCAGTTTGAGATGACCAAAAAGATAGCTGGCAATAGCCAGCTGAAGCTCAGGAGACAAATTAGAGCTGGATGAAATAAATGGAGAATCTTCTACATAGAGATGGTAATTGAATCCATGAGAGCTAATGAGATCACTAAACAAAATAGTATAGAGGGAGAAGTGAAGAAAACCCAGAATGGAGCCCTGGAGTACACTTCGATTAGTAGGTGTGCCCTACATGAAGACTCAAATAAAAAGAATGAGAAGGTGCAGTCAAATACTTAGGAGAACTAGGAAAAAGCAGGGTCAAGAAAACCTAGAGGGGAGAAAGGGCCCAGGCAGGGATGGTGAGAAAGTGTCAAAGCTATTAAATGTTATTGGGAAAGAAAGGAATTGACATAACACTTGTGGGCCTTTGTATCGCATTGCTTCTACTTGCTTAAATAATCCTCACTTCCCAGTCTAGGTTTTATGTCAAATGGTTTAACCTCTTCCAATCTTCACCTCATTAAAAACTTTTTAACCAGATTAGGAAAGCATAAACAAAGGCAAATTTTTAATGAATTTGTTAGTTTTTATAAATATCTTGGATAATGATGCTATTTGTTTTGGGGGTTTTGTGAATTTTACAGTAAACCACTGGAATATCAGAAGAAGCAAAGGTATTTAAAAGGAGAAGTCAATATTCATATGGGGTTTTCCGATGACTTTTCCCTGAATTTGAAAAGTAAAGATTAATAATTTTGACTCTAATACACTGATGTACTAATTCTCCAAGTACAGTCCTGGCACTCCTGGGGATCCCCAACATCCTTCCAGGAGGTCCATGGAGTCAAATTATTTTCATAATGCAAAGACATTTTATTTCTATTAAAAGAAATATCAATAGATATAACTCACATATGGAAAGTTCTTTAAAAAAAAAAGATTTTAAAGGGGTCCTGATGACAAAAAGTTTAAGAACTGCTATACTAATTAATTCATGTTTCTATTGTTGTGGATAATCTCTCCAATGATGTGTAAACTGGCGGTCTCACAGAGATAATAGACATCTCTAAAATACTCCCCCAGCCCTTCTCCAAGGGAGACTTTAATTCCTGCCAAAAGGGGAAGCAGAAGGCTGCAACCAGAAGTTGACCACTTTCCTCTCCTCAGAGAGAAGAGGTACCAAGCTACAATTAGAGCTATCGTCTTTCTAAAATATTGTTAGTCTGGTCTAAGATTCAAGCAAAACTCTGGACTGCTATTTCTTAATAGGGCAAGAGGAGCCTCAAACTTTTTATCTGGCTCCCTAATTCCCATCAAATGCCAATTCCACAATGAACACATATAGCATAGCAAAGAAACCTGTTTATCCAAGTCAGAAGTAAAATAGGAGTCAGTGAAAACATACGTATGAGAAAATACACCAGATAATTCAGATGAAAAGTGCTCTCCCACTGGAAAAGAAATAACTCAGCTCAACTGAGGGGGGTGGGAGGAGGAGGACGGAAAGGGGAGGGGGGAGAGAGCTGATTATAGGGAAATATATGATAGAAATTGCCAGCTCCTCTCGTGTTGGCATTTTCTCAGCTAGAAGCCAGAAGAACCTGAAGAGACTTAAGAGACCAGATCTCTCTACTCTCCCACTCTCACCAGCTCTGCCCAGCCCTCATCCAGGCACGGGGCATTGAATAAACAATCTCCATTAAGGAGGAGAAAGTCCCATACCATTGATTCTTTGAGCCAAGGTGATAGATGCATATTGCAAGCTATCCATCTCTGATTACTTTATTTAACTCCTGTTCATGTCCTCTCAAATGAAATTTGCTTGCTAGTAGTACCTGGTGGACACCTTTTCATTGGCCTTTGGGGCAGGTCTCCAATTCCAGTTCTTCAAAGACTGCAGTGTTCTATATCTTGAAGAATTCTGGGGTATAAAAAGACAAGAATTTCTTTTTAGGAAGTCAGTCAATAAGACAAGTCACAAGCATTTATTAAGCTTCTGTTAGGTGCCTGGCACTGTGCTAAGCGATACATATACGAAGAAAGATAAAACCATAGTTCCTTGCCTTCAAGGAGCTCACATTCTAATGAGGAAGAAAACAAACAACCAAGAACAGACAAGATTTATGGAGGGTAAATGGAAAGTAATGTCATAGGGAAGGCACAGGGGGAAGGAGGGATTGAGAAAGGCCTCTTATAGAAGGTGGAATTTCATGTGAGTCTTGAAAACATCCAGGGAAACCAGAAGTCAGCAGTGAGGGAAGAGAATTCCAGGTAAGGGGAATAGAGTCAATGAAAAGTCATGGAGTTGGGAGGCTGACTGTGTGAAGGAGAGTAAGAATGTCTGTGTACCTGGATCATAAAACATATAGAAGGGAGAGAAATATAAAAAGGTTAGAAAGATAGGAAAGAACCAGGTTGTAATGGGCCTTAAATCCAAGCAGAGGATTTTATATTTGATCCTGAAAGTAATAGGGAGTCATTGGAGTTTATTGAATGGGAGGGGAGGGAGGAGAGGGAATGACACAGTCAGTCCTGTGCTTTAGGAATATGGGTTTGACAGCTGAGTAGAGGATGAACTGGGTGGGAAGACACTTGAGGCAGGGAGACCAGCCAGAATGCTGTTGCAGTAGTCAAGGCATGAGGTAATAAGGGCTAGAACAAGATAGTATGAAAATGGAAAAGACAAAAGTTGGCAATGGATTGGGCGTGCGGGATGAGTTCAAGTGAGGAGCTGAAGATAATCCAAGGTTGTGAGCGTGTGTGACTAGTAGTACACTTGGCAATAAAAAGGAATTTTGGAAGAAATCAAGGTTTTAAGGAAAACATGAGTTCTGTTTTTAAAAGAACTTTACAATTTCCCAAAGTCATTCCAGCCTATTCTCTTTTGTTCAATTCTGGGTCCAGCTCATTGTACTTGTTTCTGTCTAACACACACACACATAATAACTGTGTACATATACATATATACATATACTATACATATATACACATATATGGTACATATAAACATGTGCATAATATTTTATATTCACAAAAAAGAATATTTGAGCTAAGAGACTTTTAGATTCAACTAGATTAGCTACTAGTCCAATGCTCTTATTTTATACAGGAGGAAACTAAGACCCCCAAAAGGGATAATAACTTGACTAAGGTTACATACCTCAATAATATAGGAACCTGAACCCAGGTCTTCCAACTCCAAGTCTAATATATTTTCTTCCACCTTCTATGTGTTTGTTAATTGAATTGTTATGAAAATAATGTTAATGCACTGAAAGTATGCTTTTTTATTAAAGTGTCCACTTACTAGTTCTTTTTTTTCTTCTCATCAAGGATCACATTTGGATTTCTAGACTGTAGATCTTAGTATGCTGCTTTGCTCTCTGGAGCTACCAATTCATGTTGCAATAAAAGTTCACTTAACTAGAATTCACTGTAGTACAGCAGAAAGATTATTGGACCTGGAATCAGGAGATCTGAGTACCTACCATGATTCCACTACTAATTAGTTGTGTGACCTTGGTAAAGTCACTTGACCTCTCTTTTCCTAAGTTTTCTCACCTGTATAATGGGACTGATATCTGTGTGGTGATGAAGAGGTCACCCACTAAGAGGGTTAGGGTTGCTCTGAAGACCCCAAAATACCAACAAGCCTGGTCCTGCTGAATGAATTTGACTTGAGTCTTCTCAGCCAAAAAAAAGTAAAATTTATTAAAAGTTCGCTTGCGTTAGACACAGAATAAGTCTGTGCTAGGTCATTCTATGGCGCTCTCACAAACATGAAAACAAGTCAGGGTCTTATAAACAGAAGGTTGAGGGAGGAATCCAGGGGTGGTCTAGAGGAGGAGTTTGGGGAGGGTCTTCAGGAGGAGTTAAGGAGGTCCATGAGTGATTAAGGGTGGGAAGTAGCTGGAGACTACAAACAATGGTGGGCTAGACCAGTTCAAGGATGGATCGATATTTTGATAGATGGGAAGTCTAGTAACAGAGGCTTGGGCTCAGCCACAATGTAAGGCTTATCACCTCATGAAAATGCCTCATCAAATGGGATGGTTTAATCCAGAGTCCAAGGGAGGTTCCCAGAGCCTGTACCTCAAGGACTCAAGGAGAGCTCGAGGGGGCTCCCAGAGCCCATACCTCATCAGTGAGGTCACAAATCTTTGGCCTTTCCTTAACTCAAGGCCTAGAAGCAGCTCATCCTTCCTATATGGAATTTTTCTACTAATCATTCCAAGTTAATTTCTATAAACTGACCCAGGTGCCCAGGAAGAAGAGAAGAAGTAGAAAGATTCTGCAGAAGGTCCTAACAGAAGGAGGAAGAACACTGATAAATGACACCCCAAGACAACCTGAAGCGGAGAGCAGAGATCCATTTCAGAGGACAAAAAAAAAAAAAAAAGGTCCTGCCACAATCACCCAATAAGACCTTTTGTGAGGTGAGGCTGTAGGATCTGGGTATAAATTGAAAGAAGGTTTAAATAGTCCAGAAGCATTTGATGCCCCAGAGATATAAAAGAAGTGTAAAATCGTGAGCACAGTCTTTGGTATTATCTCTCCAATAATTCAACCATTACTAGAGGAGAGTTGAAAGTAAAAAACCAGAGCTAAGCAGAGTTACAGCAGTGAGAAAACTCATTGTCCCTCTCTGTAGTGGGGAGGTAAGTGCAAGGGAATGATGATGTATCAACAATGGGAGAGTTGCTGATGAAAGGCAATGAGATAGGGAAGGAGAAGAGAGTAACTTTGACTTTGCTGGGGCACCATTCAGGGTAGTACTGTAACTCCTAGGAATTGTGTAGGTTGGGAGAGGAAGAATGCCCCAAGGCCTGAGGGGAAGATACCTTGAATTGCTTCTGGCTTAGGGGTTAGTTCTTTCTGTGCCTTTACAATGCAAATATTTGCTTCTGTTTTTCAAAATCTCATGAGATCAACTGCTTTTAAGGGGAGCTGTTGGTCACCCCAGAAAGGAGTGTTAATGTTGAAATTCCTATGTTCCCCCTCAGAGGCAACTAGGTGGTAAAGTGGATAGAGTGTTGAGCCTGGAATTAGGAATACTCATTTTCATGAGTTCAAATCTGGCCTCAGGCATGTACTGGCTGTGTAACCCTGGACAAGTCACTTAACCCCGTTTCCTCATCTGTAAAATGACCTAGAGAAGGAAATGACAAACTCTTCCAATATCTTTGCCAAGAAAACCTCAAATGAGGTCACAAAGAGTTCAATATAACTGAAACATCTAAACAACAAGTTCCACCTCACTGAGAGCAACGAGTTAGGTAAATGATGGTACCCAAGTGTAACGAGGGTCCCTTGTTTTGGAGAGAGCCTCTAACACAAGGGCTATGCTGGCATTATTTACCTCATGTGGTTATTGCAAAGAAAACACTTTATGAACTAAAAGGCACTAAAAAGCATAGAAATACATGCCATTGTTAATTATTATTGTCTACGAATGTTCTCTGGAATGGAGGTACCAATAGGTTTTGATAGGCTGTAACTGTCCTTATAGCACCTCTTACCCCAGCTAGACAGACTGTGCACTGACCAAGAACTAACCTAGTTGGAAAAAGTTTGGTGACCAGAAGATAGATTTTGCTTTTTTGCCACAAAAGTTTATGAAGACTGTTTTACCAGATCACAGTAGATTAGATCAGACTAGATTAGATTAGATTAGGTATTTATTAAATTCTTGCTCTGTTTCTGCCTGCCTTGTGCTAAGTATTAGGAATACAAATGCAAACAAAAGGAAAAACAGTGCCTGCCCTCAGGGAGCTTCTATTTTAATTGAGCGAAACCACACAATGAAAACAAGCTGAAAAGTGAGAGGTAGCTTCTCTATGTGGAGAAAGTAGCTGAACCGGAGGTGAAAAGTGTAGGGAGTCTGGAATGAAAAGCAGCTGGGTTAGAAGTCAGGATGGCTGAATTGAGCACTTCCTCATACACAGAGTAGAGCCTTGTCAGAAGTGACATACTATATGGGGTGGAGGAGAACCCACACTAATGAAACCACAGATCACAGAACTGTTGAAGTTTTATTAATTAACAAGATTTCCCCTCAAAGTGATTTTTTTTTTTTTTGGTTTAGTCATTTTCAGTCACTTCTGGTCTGATGCTTCATGACCCCATTTGAGGTTTTCTTGGCAAAGATACTGGAGCGGTTTGCCATTTCCTTCTCCAACAGTGAAATTGAGGAGATATAAATTTTTTTAAAATTACTGAAATTCACGATAATTCAAAAAAGAAATAAAGCTTCTAGGAGTCCTAGGATGTGCACATATTCAGCCTAGATTCCTGTGTCTAATCCATCCATTTGTAGTCTTGGATGAAAGTCACTAGTGTTCAGAATGATGAGGATAAGGGTCTACATGTCATGCAAAGGAAAAAAAAAATCCATTACATTGAATATCCTTATTAATACAGAAAAGAGTTTCAATATAATTGACAAAATATTTAGCAAGAGGATCTTTGCTTAGCCCTGAGTCACCCAGAAAATTAAATTTACCTGAATACTGCATCTGCTGAGCATACCAATTAGTCAAAGGTAATTAGTAATTAAATTTATTTGTCAATTAATTCAACAACTACTTATTAAATGCCCACTGTGTACAAAATTTAATTCTATCGACTAGAAGGATAATTCCTGCCTACCCTCATAAACATAAACTAGATTTGAAATTTTAATATTTTTATCAATGATTTAGATATAGACATGGATGGCATGCTTATTGTGTTCAGTACTTTACAACTATTATCCATTATCAAATTTGCAAAAGGCACAAAGGTAAAAGGTTTAGCTACTATACATTATGTAGTCTACAGAATCTATGAAAATAGAGTAAGATGATATCGATATGAATAAATGTAAAGACTTACCTTCACTTTAAAAAGTCAACTCTACAAGTATAAGACGAAGAAGGCATGGCTAGATAACTGTTCCAAAATGTGGTTTTAGTGGACTATAAGATCAAATCAAGTCAACAGTGTAAATTGGCTATTAAAAAAGGCAATCATAAGATTAAGAGAGTCACAGTGTACAGACATGATGCTCTAACAAGTACCCTGCTCAGACCACATGTAGAGGATTATATTAATTTCTGGGCATCATATTTCAAAAAAATATTGATAGGGGCAGCTAAGTGGTACAGTGAATAGTTCACCAGCCCTGGAGTCAGGAGAACCCGAGTTCACATCCAACCTCAGACTCTTAACACTTACTAGCTGTGTGACCTTAGGCAAGTCACTTAACCCCAAAGCTTCCCCGCCCCTCCAAAAAAAAAAAAAGACCAAAAAAAGAAAATAAAAAAAATAATGATAAACTGGAGTGTCTATAGCAAAAGTGTCAACTCCCAACAGGCAGTCTGCAAGAGGCTGGCAAAACTCTGGAGTGTGACCAGAACCAGGTAAAAATATAATTGGGAAATGTTTAACAAAATAATAGAAACACAACAGAACATAGATAATGTAAATGTGTGGCTTTCTAAGCCGATATGAGGCCAGCAGGGATCTATTTCTATTTGAATTTAATATATCTGAGCAGCCAGAAGGGCAAAGGGCTTCAAGATCATTCCATGGGAAAACTGGCTTTTAAAAAGGGTCTGTTTAGCTTGGACAAAAGATGACATGAGGAGGGAGGCATGAGATCTGCCCTCAAATATCTGAAGAATTATCATTTAGCAGAGGGATCAAGCTTATTCTGCTTGGCCTCAGAGTATAAAACTAGAAGCAACTGGTAGAAGCTGGGCAGAGGAAGGTTTGGCTTGATATAGGGAAAAAGTTCCTAACAATTAAGGTTCCTAAAAGTGACATAGTTGCTCTGAGAGGCAACCCATGTGACTTTTTTTTTTCTTTTGGTAAAACGCTTTGCACAAGGCCTGGTGCATAGTAGGTGTTTAATAGAAACTTTCTCCTTCCTTTATGACTAGGGGCCTTCAAGCAAAGTCTGGATACCACCTATAAGATGGTTCAGGTACAGGTTAGTCTAAAGAGCTTCTGAGGATCCTCCTAATTTAAGATTCTGTTATTCTGTGAATCCTAGTCCATTCCTTACCAGCTGTGTGACCTCGGGAGAATAATTTTATCTTTGTGGCTTTCTACTCCCTCCTCTGTAAAATAGAGATAGTATACTCACACTATCTACCTCATGAACTTTTTATGAGAAAAGTACTGTATAACACATAAAAAGCTGTACAAATGGGAACCATTATTATCAACATCATTCCAATCAGGGGGAAGGCGTCTGGCACATTTGGGAAGGACTGGCACATCTGGTATAAGGGCTTGACGAGCCCTTTTTAGGGCTGCTCATCCATCTGCCACCTAACCCTCACCTGTGACTCCAAGAAGCTGTAGCATGTGCAACAAACCCCAGTAACCATCTCGGCAGAAAGGCTAAACCAAGGTGAGTGTGACCAACAGGCTTCAAACCCATCAGTGAGTTAGGGGGTGTCTACTCCAAGCATGAATAGTTTGTTCCAGTGGCCATGAAGGTGGCTGAAACAGGTGCTGTGGAGTTCTTAGAGCTTGGTCAGACATCAAAGACGCCAAAAGCATCTGATGCATCCAGGGCCATCACCAGTCATCTTGACTATGACCAGTCTTGTCACTGGACTTTGATGACTTCGGAAGAGAAAGTGAGGCTGGAAACTTTGCACAACTCTGCCTCACTTAAATCCAGTTTACACACAAGTCAAGACATCCCCCATGATGTCATTGGTCCTCTTTGAAAAAGGACAAACAACAATAATCAGAGGACATAGACACATATATCTCATATTTCATTCTGTATTGACACTGTATTGTTATAGGATATGAGTTTTTAAAAACAGAGTTACAAGGGGCAGCTAGGTGGATCAGTGAATAGAGCACTGGCCCTGGAGTCTGGAGGACCCGAGTTCAGATCTGGCCTCAGACACTTAAAACTTACTAGTTTGTGACCTTGGGCAAGTCACTTAACCCCAATTGCCCTGCCCTCCCCCCTCCAAAAAGCAAAAAAAAAAAAAAAGTTACAAAACATTATACAAATTACTTTCTGAAAACTTCTTGCTTCCTTCAAATCTGAAGTCCAATTGTTATTCCCCTACTTCAATTCAACAGATATTTAGAAGTAACTATAATACACTAGACCTGGAGTCAATAGAGCCTGTGTTCAAATTCAGTCCCAGATCAGATATTTGTCAGCTTTGTGACCCCAGGCAAGTCATTAAAATATAGATAGATAGATGGATAGATGGATGGATGATAGATAAATAGACAGATAATTTCCCTAACTGTAAAATGGCAATAATAATAGCATTTACTTAGCAGGGTTGTAAGGATAAAATTGGATTTGTAAAAGCACTTAGCACAGTTCCTAGCACATAGTAGGCACTACATAAATGTTTATTTATCAGACCTCTACTATGTATAAGACACTGTGCCAGGTGCTGGGAACATAATGATAAAAAACAACTTAGTCCCTGCTCCCATTGCCACTCATTACTCAGATGAGGAAGAATGTGATAAGAACAAAGGAGAGATACCTATAAAGGGCTTTAGGAAAATTTTAGGTGGAAAAGATCACTTCTGAAGGGTGGTGGTGGTTAAGGTTTTGTTGGGTTATGGGTTTTTTTTTTTTTAAAGGAATCCAAATGGGTAATCCTAGGGATTATGCTTTAGTGGATTATCATCTTCCTGAAAGGTCAATGAAAATCTGGAGCCCTGCTTTCTGCCAAGATGTGTTTCCCATTATCAAGGAATTGGATTATAAAAGAAAGGAAGAGACACAGCAGCATGTCTGTGGTAGGCTTGTCAGCAATTCCCTCTTTGGGGAGGGTTTACACAGGCCCAGTGTTCTAATACACTCAACAGGAAATGGGATCGTTTTGAATTCTTCCCAAGAGTCAAATGGTAATAACCTGGTTCTTTTCATATCTGGATATAAGTTAAGAAGAGCTTCTCTGAGAGAGAAAGAAAGGGTGAGGGGGGAGACAGACAGATGGAAGGAAGGAAGGAAAAAGGGAGGGAAGGAAGGAAGGAGAGGAGAGAAGGTAGAAAAGAAGGAAGGGAAGGAGGGAGGACAAATCTTTATGAAATGCTAAAAATAACTCAGTGGGGTTATCATGTTATTATTCTATCATGAAATACTTTTCAACTGGGAGACCTGAGGAAGGAGTGTACTTTTTGTTCAGACACAGATTCGATAGTTCATCATCATTAAGCCCTGGAAGCTGTGATCTTGGAAAATATCTGTTGATACACACTGTTGTCATCTTTTAACTGCTGACCCAGGCACAGTGCAGTACTTGAAGCATTAGCTTGGCTGTATGGTTTTCTCAATTTTGTCCCTGTGTATCCCCAACCTGCTGCGCCACCCCCCTACCAGTATGTATTGTTCCTTTATGGAAGAAGAAATATTCTGAGTCTCATTTCACAATCTCTGCTGGGAATACTCATAGATTTAACTAGTAAATATGGTGCTTAAGGCAAGCTCAAACCAACTATTAAGATGTATGGGGGAGGGGAGGCTAGGTGGTGCAGTGAATAGAGCACCTGCCCTAGAGTCAGGAGGACCTCAGTTCAAATGCAGCCTCAAACACTTAACACTAGCCGTGTGACTTTGGGCAAGTCACTTAACCCCAAATGCCCTTCCAAAAAGCAAAAAAAAAAAAAAAAAGATATATGGGGGAGAGGAGGGAGGAGAAGAAAGACCAGACCTCAGGATGAAAGACCCCAGGAGAGGGAGGGAGGTCCAAGTGCACTCACTAACTTTAATGGACAGAGACTCTGGGACACCAGGAGGTAGCAGTTACTTGGAGAGGGAGCAAGGTGAAACTTGACCAAAGAGGAGCTCACCTCCTCAGGTTCAATCTAGTAGCTTCCCAATTTAGGTAATTATTCTTGCTAACTTGCTTATTAAGGTCAGTTGTTTGTTTCTACCTGCTGAAGGAGTTCATGACCCCCTGAGCCCTGTAAAGTTCAGTGCCTTGGGGCAAAGGTTCCATCACACTGCCCTAGTTATATCAGTTGCATGTCTATATGTACTGGAACCTCATCATGACATTGTTCCCAGGTTCTGAACATGCTCCAGGCATAGCCTGCTGTAAGATAGACATTTATAAATACATTAACAAGGTCGTCAGTAATAAAACCCCTGGGTCAGGATCCAAAGTGCCTATGTGCTAAATTAAAATATGTCCTTAAATTAAAGGCAGCTAGGTGGTACAGTGAAAGTGCTAGACTTGGAGTCATAAAGACCTGAATTCAAGCCCTACTTATTTAGCTCTGTGATGCTGAGCAAGTCACATCTGTAAAATGGGGATAATGACAGCACCTACTTTTTGAGAATTGTCATGAAGATCCAAAGAGATAATACATGAAAAACATTTTTTAAGCCTTAAAGCTCTATATGAATGCTAACTGAAGATGGTGATAATGATAACTACAGACCACAGATCAAGCAGCCACTGCAAGGCTCAACTCTAGTCAAAGTTTCATTTAAGATAAAAACATTGCATTAGCCATATTGTCCAAGAGTTATCTAATGTGAACAGGAAAGAATCCTGGGGCAGCTAGGTGGTGCAGTGAATACAGCACCAGCCCTGGAGTCAGGAGGCCCTGAGTTCAAATTTGGCCTCACACACTTGAAACACTTACTAGCTATATGACCTTGGGCAAGTCACCTAACCCCAACTGCCTTGTCAAAAAGGATTTTTGAGGGATTTGGCCTAATCCTTTGGTCATGCAGAAATCTACCTAATGCTACTACAAAGTAATGTGTGCACTGGTTGTTCTATCCCCATGAGTTTGTGTAGAGAGATCTAGAATCAGCTGTTTTCCCTTAATAGATACATACTGGAAAAGGATAGAATTCACATAATGTGCTATGGTTGATAGACCTTAGTAGTAGACCTAGTCAGGAAGACCTACATTGATATTTCACCTCTGACACTTAGCTTTGCTGAGTAACAGTTAATTTCACTTCTCAGAGCCTCAGTTTATCATCTGTAAAATGGGGCTAATAATACTTTTAGTACCTACTTCATGGGGTTTTATTGTGATGATCAAATGAGGTCATGGATATAAAGTGCTTTATAAACTTTAAAATATTATATATAAATATTAGTCATTAATGATTAAGACTCTTAGAGATTGTCAAAGATCTTAGAACATAGAATATCTAGGCCAGAAGGTCCCTTAGAATATAGAATGGGCATTGTTACAATAGCAAAGGACCTTAGAACAAAGAATTTTAGAGCTAAAGGATCCTTAAAATATATAATATCAGAGATGGAAAGGATTGTTGAACTCTAAATCCTAGAATCACCTGTGAAATAGACCTTGGCCGAGTCATATAACTTCACTGAACTTCACATGACTAACTCCTGACTCCCAAGCTTATTTACTTTCTTAGAATAACACTGAAGTTTCTTATTAAAATGCTTGTAGGTTCCCACTGGGCAGCTTTTGCATTCTGACAGCATCTAGTACCATTCTGACTGAATAAATACTCAATCAAATGCAGAAATTCAAAATGTCACATTTTAGCTAAAAATGATGCTGAAAAGATACTTTTATGTTCGTGAAGCCAGCAGGTTTTGTAGTATGTTCAGATTTTTTTTTAAGTTGGCATAATCAATAAGGACTTTTACCACTGAGATCAATACATGTCCTTGAAATTTGCCAATTTATTCCATAATCTAAAATCCAGGAACAAAAAGCAACAAGTCTCCATTTTATATTTGGGCTTGCTACAAACTTGCTGTGTCATAGCCACAGAGTTATTTTGCCATACTGTGATTCAATTTTTCCTTCCAGAAAATGGGGGTAACACCCCTTGCTTAAAAGGTAGCCTGCAATTGTATGAGATTATTACCTAAATGTTTATTTACACACATGGCCACTCCCAATGATACCATAGGTTTCCTTAAACTCAGCAGACAGAAATGTGCTACAGGTTTAGGGATAAACTAAAAACAGACCTGTTTTCTGGAAAGGAGTGTTGTTCATAACATTAAATTAACAATAATTAAAATTATTTGATTTCTGAAGACAGAATTATGGTAATTAAAGCAAACAGTGTTGTGATGGATAATGGGAAATAGTGGAAATGGGGCTGAACCTGGAGTCAGAAGACTTGTGTTCCAATCATGACTGTCCCTTGCTGGAAAGGCATTATAATATACTGGAAAGATCAATGGACCTGATACAAGGAGATCTGGGTTGAAATCCTCAGACTGACTAGTTAGCTGTGTGACTATGAACAAGTTACTTCAACCCTCTGAGCCTGGTGGGGAGTTAGAACAGTGTAGAGACTGATTAAGCTGAGAATAAAGAGAGCAACATGACTGGAGCCTTGGTGAGCCCAGAAATGGTGAGATCCCAGCCAAGGATCCCCTAAGTAGCAGGAAGAGCAGACCTAAGGGGCTGAGCGGTCCAGAGAGGGGGTTGAGCTGGAGCAAAGTGTTTTCTAAGTGTGAACTAAAATGTAAGTGCTATATATGCTGCTATAGAAGTATCAACTTCATTTAAATTGTCTTTCAAACCATTATTACAAAGAGAGAGACAGGATGGTGCAGCGGTTATAAGGACAGTCTTAGAGTTAGGAAAATATAGATGCAGATCCTGCCTGGCTGTATGACCTTTAAACTTCTCACAGTTATAGCAATTCTCTAAGACAATAAGTTGCAGACAGGTATAGAATAGAAGGAATGTCTATATTAGGAACTACCTGCATTGATCACAGTCATAGCTCTGATCAGAAACACAACACACACACGCACACACACACACACACACACACACAGAGGGTGCAGAATGGATGACTTGAATTGTATCAGAATAAAAGATGCTAGTCACTTTGGCATGCCTGGCGGCATTGGACTGTGTGTGAATCAGGGACAAACCAGATGGAGAATCCAAACTCTTTCATTGGTATGTGACCTTAGGAAACACATTGGAGTTCTGAGAGCTTTGGTTTCCTCCTCTGTGAGATGGAGATCATAGAAGCTGTCCTACAGTAGCTACCTCACAAGTTGCCATGAGGGTCAGATGAAGTAGCAGTGCTTTGAATGCAAAGGTGATAGACTTTTTATTATATGGAACTAACTCATAGGCTTTAGACCTGGAAAGAACTGCTAATCCCATTGAGTTCAACCTCCCCCATTTTATAGCTATGGAACATGAGACTTAGAAGGGTCACTAGTCCAAGGCCACACAGGTAGCAAGTTAACAGAGCCAGGTCCTTTATAACAGAAGATTCATGAGGGTGTGGGGGTGGGGCAGTGGAAGGGAATAACTGTCTTCATGTGTTTGAAGGCTGTCACATGACATGAGGTGGTGCAGTGGACAGATCGATGGGCCTGGAGTCAGGAAGACTAATGTTCATGAGTTCAAATCTGGCCTCAGACACTAACTGTGTAACCTTAAGCAAGTCACTTAACCCTGTTTGCCTCAGTTTCCTCATCTGTAAAATGAGCTGGAAAAGGAAATGTAAACCATTCTAGTATCTTTGCCAAGAAAACCCCAAATGGGGTCCTGGAGAGTCGGGACACGACTGAAACAACCAAATAACAACATTTGGAGGAGGAATTAGATTTGTTCCCTAAATTCCCAGAGAGCAGAACCAGGATTGGTAGAAACCATAGAAAGGGAATTTTACGCTCAATATCAAGAAAACCTTGGAGTTATCCAAAAATGGGATGGGCTGCCTTAAGGGATGGTGGGCTCCCCTTTCTGGAGGTCTTCAAGCAGAGGGTTCTTTTCAGGTACATCAGACTGAAGATATTTCAGGGGGTGTGGGACTGATGGCCTCCAGGATCCCTTCCAACTCTCAAATTCAGTGATTCTGTGATTCCAAGTACAGTGACCTATCTGCAACAGCACTGACACAAACCCAGAAGAAAGTTAGAAAAATTCAATTCCTACCTCTACTTTCAGGAATATAGTTTGATGTAATAAATCAATTTTGGGACTTCACTTTCCCTTGTGAAGGGAAGAAAGGTTTTCCCCTAAATGAAGGTTATCTTTCTCCCTCATTTGATCTGTATACTCCTCTTAGGACCTCTTACATTGTATTTTAACTTAGATTTCTCTCTTTAGATGTCTTATCTCTCCCATTAGATCATTAGCTCTTCCAGAGGAAGGACCAAGGTTTATTTATTTGTCTTTGGTTTTGCATCTGCACAGCACCAGACACAGTGTGTTATAAACAGCAGCCACATAATAAATGCTTGTTAAACAAATGAACAAATTATGCTTTGGCAAAGCATATCATGTACTTGTTTGTAAATGTAGCCTTTAGCATAGTACATTTTTCCCCCTAACAGTATAACATACCTCCTCTGGTTCTTCAGCCTTTTGATCCATGAAATTTATGTCCCATAATAGAACACACTCCACTTTCTAAAACAAGTTCTTATCCTTTTTTGTGACATGGATCTCTTTGAAAGTTTAGTGAAGCCTCTGGACCCCTTTTTAGAATAATGTTTTAAAATGAGTAAAATATAAATATATTTCTTATATATATATTTATAAATAAAAATGTAAATATAAAACATAAGGAAGCCAACAATATTAAAATGCAGATATCAGAATATATCTTTTAAAAAAAAGTCATGAACCCCAAGGTCAGAACCCCTGCTCTAAAGGTTTATAGGTTCAAATCTACAACCAAGACACTTTCCAAAACATAGCAGGATTGGCAACAGCCACCATTTTGTTAACTAGCTGATGTTTAACAGCAGAGCTGATGTTTAACAGCAGATGGTGGTATAGCAAATGGTGAGCCAATGACAGTAACCTGATCTAACCTTAGCTCCAGGGTTCCCTTCCTTCTCTGCCTCTGCCTCTTCCTCTACTTCCTTTTTTGTCTTTATTTGCTAGTAGATTGCCAAAAGAAGGTGACAAATAATAAAGAAAAACATGAATGGAAAACCAAGCAACATCTATAAGCGAGAATATAACCTGATTAACCACAGCTCCTCTTTTACATTTTTTTAAAGCAATCTAATCTAACAGATCCTCAAGGCCTATTGTGTCCCTCCCTTTAAAAAAGCCTGATCTGGCCATTCAAGAGTTCTGCTTGCTTTCCCAGGGTGTGGCTTACAAAATGCTTCGGTTAAATTGTCAGTAGTTTCTTCCCTAACTGATGAAAATGAGAGAAGTGTTAAGAACTTGAGAAATTGCTAATGTGGGAGAGAAAATGCACAGAACATTAGTCATCCCTTCATCAAGGAAGTTTAAACACATATCTTGTCGAATCTATCTTATTTGAAGAAAGAAAGGGGAAACTCAAAAGACTGTGAAGGTTGCCCACAAACATGAAGCTTTATAAACTTCTAGAGCCATAAACAATCTTGGAATATCAAATGTCACAGATGAGAGATTTAAAGATAGAGAAAATAGAATGTCAGTGCTGGAAAGAGCTTAAGAATAGGGGACACCGAGGATGAGAACTTAGAGATAACCATTTCCAATCCTTTCATTTTATAGAAACTAAGGGGAGGTGACTTACAAAAGATCACCCAGCTAGTCAGTAAGAGAAACCTCCTTCGGGACTAGAACTGACAGTCTTCTGAAGGAATATTTGTAAAGGGTTTTTTAAGACTTAAAGTGCTATATAAATGCTAGCTGTTGTTTATTCTTATTACTTCTTTTTAATTCTTTTACTTTTTTCAATTATTACTTCTTTTAAATTAACCTTTTTTTGTCACAAAAAAGTTAAATTACTTATTACTTCTTTTCAATTCAACATAACTTTAACAAGACAGCAAGAGAGACTTAATGGATTTGCCTCTTGGTGCCTCTATGCCTATAAAGGTTATAAAAATGTCTGTACATCTTCCAGGCATTGTCAAAATAGTCTTTCCTCACAGCAGGCAAGCCTGGATCGTATAGTGACAAAGCGGGAGACTTAAAATCTCAGGAAGGACTTCCTAAGTCCTGTCTCTACTATTTACAGGTTGTGTGACCTTGGACCTTTGCTTTGAGAACTTTTAAATACGCCATGAATGTAAGTTGTCATCCTCCCCTCTCTATGCCTGTTTGCCTGTCTGGGAAATGAAAAGTAATTCTACATTATTTAAAAATTATTAATTTTAAAAGCCCTTTACATAGATAATTTTGTTTGATCAACCCCATGAAGTAGCTGCAACTATTATTCATTCCATTTTTTAGACTGAAAAACTGAAACTGACAGTAGAGTTCAAACTGGATACTAGGTCTCCTGACTCCAAATCTGATGCTCTTTCTGTTACGTTAGGTTGCTTCTCAATAACATATACTCTGGCTGCTTCACAGGATGGTGATTTGATTCTTTAACTGGCCTCAGCATCAGAAGTCAATCAGTCAGAAGTCAGTTAGCACCAGAAGTCAATCAGTCAATCAACAAACATTTATTAAAGGCTTACAATGTGTTATGCACAGTGCTTAGTACAGGGATACAAAAAGAAACAAAAACAGTCCCTGCACTGGATAGAATGTTTACTTCCTTTCAGTGGCTAGACAAGACAGCATTTTCACATTTTTAAAAGTGATATCGTTACTCAGATCTATTTTTAATGCCAACCAAGGGGCCAAGAGGGCAGGAAGGTGACACTTTCTGGTGTGTGACTATATCACAGAGCATCCACTGAGAGACAGCAGCTCCTAAGGACAGAGGCAGAAAGTGCAACAGTTTGGTGTGCTGAGGGGTTGTCCCACAATGCACACAGAACTGTAACCACAAAACAAAAACTGTGGGGTCCTCTGCTCTACTGAGAGGTGCCTTCTCCTTTCCCCATCTGACTTTGTCAGCTGCTTCACAGAGGCTGACACTCTGGGAGACATGAGGAGCCTGCCAGGAGGGCTTAGATGAGAGCAGCCCAGAGAGGTGACTCCTTTCTCTGCTGCTTCCTTGTGATTTGCATTCATGTTTACAGCTGCTGGGAGCTGTGGGTCAGATGGCATTCAGAGGGCCTGGTAGCACAGGTGTTCCCCTGCTGTGCCATGCAAACCAGCTGGGCTACATGTAACAGCAAAGGCCTCCCACTGCCCTGAGCTCTGAGTACACCCAGTGTGCAGGTCAGATTCAGGACGTGACCTCACTTATATTTACATGGTTTTGAAAGCCGTGTTTAAAAATATAAATCAATTCTCAAGAACCCACAGGAGTTTGGACTTAACAAGGAGGCCCCCTTGTAAGAGAAGACATATAGTGCCAGTCTTTGAACGGTGTGTGAGAAAAAAAGGATTGGACTTGACAAGGCTTAGGTTCAATTTAATTCAACAAGTGTTTATTAAGCTCCCACTGTATATCAGGCACTGCCTGAGATATTCTGTTGTGTGGGGTTTTGCTGGCAAAGATGCTGGGATGCTGGAGTGGTTTGCCATTTCCTTCTCCAGTCCACTTTATAGATGAGGAAACTGAGGCAAACAGATTTAAATGACTTGCCCAAGGTCACACAGCTACAAAGTGTCTGAGGTCAGATTCGAACTCATGAAGATAAAGTGTTTAGGACTCTAGGACTAACACTCTATCCACTGCACCACCTAGCTGCCAGGTCCTCAGATACAAAAAAAAATGAGACTGGGACGCTTGAGTATTGGGAGTTATGCTAGGTAAACAGAGAAGTAAACGCAAGATAATTTAAGGTGGGAGAAAGCTCTAGCAGGAAAGGCATCCAGTTGGTGGAAAATGAGATTAGTTTTAAGAAGGTTAAGGATTCTGAGAGATGAAAAGGAGTACATTCCAGGCCTAAGGGACAGCCTATGCAAATGCAGGGAGGCTGGAGATAAGTACTGAGTTTGAGGAAGGGCAAGTAGGATTACCTTGGCTAGAATATGAGTCCCTGTGGAATGTTCAAATCCCAGCTCTGTCAATCAATTATTACTGGAGTGACTTTAAGCTACAGACCACCTCTCTGGCCTCAGTTCCTTCACTAGTTAAGTAGGGGAAGAAGGAATTAGGAAAGTAGGAAGAAGGTAGCTAATTTCTTAGGTCTCTTCTGATTCTGAATTCTATCAGAGTAGGCACCATAAATAAACAAATCTATGGCAATAAAATGTTTTTTTTTAATTATTAAGGACATACTACAGGCAATATCTTTGGCCCTTATGTAGTACTTTGTTTTATAACTTTTATAGTAGACTTTTCATGTAATTTTGGGTATAGTAGGTACTTAAAATTGTGTTGAGTTGTTGGATTCAATTTTATTTATGTTTGTGTCTCATCCTATATTATATTAAACATTCCTGTTGAGGACAATACTTTGACTCATCCAAATATTTTTGTCTCCCCAAAAAGATGCTTTCTACACAGTAGGCACCAAAGAAATGTTTGTTGCTTGATGGCACCTAGATAAGCAGCAGATGAAAGACTTAAGGGGCTTAAGAATTGGCTTTGTAATTTAATACTAGTTGCATCACCTTGAGCCAGTCATTTCACTCATAGCTGTTAACCCTGGCCACCACACTGGGAGGCAGTAAGGAACACTTCTCATTCTATAGCCTTTTACAAAGCACTTTCCTCCTCCTCATGGGGAGTGCAAGTTCTGATATCTCCTACTAAGATGAAAAAGCTTAAAATATGGACCCAGTGATGGTCTGTCCATCTGCTGTCTGAGGGCCAATTTAGCTCAGTTCAGGGAAATTCAGCACAAGAAGCTCAAATGACACCCAGGTGATGATATTTTTCAGCCACAATAACTCATGAAAACCTCAACCATATATAGAGGAAACATACATACATATATAGGGAATCAATGTTTTTTTGAGGTACAGAAGTAATCTATTCAAATCATTAAATGCCTCCTATTTATAAGGCCCTATATTAGATACTAGAAATATCAAGATGAAAAGAACTGGGTCCTTACAAGATTGAGGATGATAACAACAATATGATGCTGATGATGTTTATATAGCAATTTCAAGTTTGCAAAGCACTTTACATTACTTTTATCATCATAACAACCTTGGAGAGTAATCCCCATTTTCCAGATGAAGAAATAGAGTAAGACAAAGCTTAAGTGACTTAGGGTCACATAACTACTGTTAGGTGTCTGAGACAGGTTTTGAACTCAGGTCTTCTTGACTCCAGAGCCAGAGCTTTATTCTTGGTCCTTAGTTTTCTCATGTTTAAAATGAGTGGATTAGGGGCAACTCAGTGAATAGAGCATCAGCTCTGTAGTCAGGAGGACCTGAGTTCAAATCTGACCTCAAACACTTAATTAAAAAAACTAGCTGTGTGACCTTGGGCAAGTCACTTAACCCCAATTGCCCTACCTTCCCCCTCAAAAAAAAAATGAGGGGATTAAATTAGATGGTACTTGAGGATTCACAGATGAGCAACTGAGGCAGAGGGAAATAGGGGCTTGGCTAAGGTCACACAGCTAGCATATAGCAGAAGGCAAAGCCCTGTAATTTTTTTTATTACATCATATTGCCTCTTTTAAAGGAATGTATAATAATTTATTTTTTTATTCAGAAGCATAATATTGAAAAAGATGGTCCCCTACACAGAATATCTGCTCAGTAAATATCCATTGATGGTAATGAGCAAAACATTTTTTGAGTATGTCAGTTTCACTGTTCCAAAACCTTGTGTGTGTAAACTATTTAGCTTGAAGTTTGAAACCTTCCACAAGCTGGCTCCATCTTGTATGACTAGTTGTCTCTTACCTCTGGAGAGGAAAGGTATAAAGCAGAGGTGTTAAAAACACAGTCCCACACTTCCTGTGCTGCCAGAGCCAGGCTAAAATGTGATTGGGAAACACTTAACAAAAGAAAGAACAATACAACAGAACAAAGATAATGTTAGTGTGTGCTTTTCTAAGTCAAAATGAGGACTGCAAGGATCTTTATGCACAATTTAGACTCCCACCCCCAATTTCTATTTGAGTTTGACACCACAGGTGTAAAGTATGCTGGACTCAGGTGTTAGTTTGGCAGACCTGGTTTAAAGTTCCCATTCTGACACTTAGTTGCTGTGTGACCTGGTGTTTAGTCATGTCTGACTCTTAGTGACCCCACTGGAGGTTTTCTTGGCAAAGATACTGAAGTAGTTTGCTGTTTCCTTCTCCAGCTCATTTTACAGATGAGAAAACTGAGGCAAATAGGGTTAAGTGACTTGCCCAGGGTCACACCGCTAGTAATTGTCTGAGGCCAGATTTGAACTTAGAAAGATAGGTCTTCCTGACTGCACTCTGCCTTACCTTGGATAAGTCACTTCAGCTCTCAGTCTCAATCTCCTCATCTGTAAAATGGAGATAATAAAAACATTTCTCTCAAAAGGTTGCTGTGAAGATCAAATGAGTAATATCTTACTATCTATAAAATGCTTTGAAAACCTTAAATAATACTAAATGTTAATTATCACCTAGATTATAGAATTAGAACCAGGAAGGCTCTCAGAGTCCATGGAATCTAATCGATTCACTCTATAGGTGAAGGCCAGGGAAGGCATCCGAGGGCACGGAGAGAGCGCCAGGAGTAGGACGTGAACCCAGGACCCTGGCACCAGAGAGCAGAGGTGAGAAGAGGATTTTGTAAAACTTAGAGGACAAATAGGAGTTACTATTGTTACTTCCTCAGTTGATCTATTCAAAGTTCCTCAAATATGCCTTAGGGTCTCTCTCTCTGTCTCTCTCTGTCTCTGTCTCTGTCTCTGTCTCTGTCTCTGTCTCTGTCTCTCTGTCTCTCTGTCTCTCTCTCTCTGTCTCTCTGTGTCTCTCTCTCTGTCTCTCTCTCTCTCTCTCTCTTTCTCTCTCCATAGCTGCTTTTGCTAAAAGGTCACCTTCCTTTCTCTTCACTTAGTCTAATTCTATTCATCCTTCAAGGCCCATGTGAAGTCCCTCTTCCTTCTTCTCCTCTTCCCCCTCCTCTTTCTTCCCTCACCCCTCCTCCTCCTCCTCCCCTTTCTTATTCTCCCCCTTCTCACCCCTCCTTCTTCCTCCCCTCCTTTCCCTCTTGCTCTCCCTCTTTCCCCTCTTCTTCTCTCCCTGCTCTTCTCATCCCCTCTCCTTTTCCTCCTCCTCCTCTTCCTTCTCCTTCCCCTCCACTTGAAGCCTCCCCTACATACCCCAGTCCATAGTGGCTCTTTCCCCAGTGAGGCCAAGAACTCTCTTCTTCTCTAAATGATTCATTTGGCAAGTACATAGAAATTGCCCTATGATTTTTCTGGTGTGTTTGTACTTATTGATAGGCTATTTAACTTTACAACTATTTCTACTAGGTTTCTCCATCTTGAAGTAACCTCCTGGAGGGTAGGGATCATAAATCACTGCATTTTAAGCTGAAAGTCTTTAAAGATCATCTAAATGGTAGCAGAGGCCCTGAAAGATGACAGAATCTGCCCAAGGTCACCCTGGTAGTCACAGTAGAGACAGGAAGTCACTATTCGAGAAGTTACTGAATTTATTTGAACTCGGTAATTATTTTCTTGCTTCTAAAACAAGGAAAGAGCACCTACCTACTTGTTTAAGGGCCCTTCCTAGGGAAAGCACGTTATAAACCTTCAAGTGCTCTATGAGCTGTGACCTCCTCCTTCTACAGGAGGAAGTTGGAGCCCCAGAAGAGCAGCTCTGTGCAGGAGGTCAGCAAGGCAGGTGGTGGCCAGAGATAACTGTTTCCTAGTCAGTCCTCCCCCTCCCCCTGCTTCTTTTACTTATCAGATAGCAATCTTGTACCCTTTCACTATACCACATTTTAGAGTCAAACATTATTTAAGTCAAATATTACTATTACTATTATCCAGCAGCTATGAAGCTGTCATTATTAGCACATGGAGTAGTACTATGCCCAAAGTCCAAGACAGGAGGAAGCATTAATTTGAGAAAGGCATAGGGTCATAGACTGAGAACTTTTCAGGACCTCCATTAAGTACAACCTCCTCCCCCTAATTTTACAAATGAGGGAACTGAGGTCAACAAAAGCTAAGTGATTTACCCAGGGTCACACAGTAAGTACCTGAGGTAAGATTTGAATCCAGATTTTCCAGACTCCAAGTTCAGCATACTAACCACCAATACCACTACTCAGCTAATGCCCATGATCTCATTCGCTCCTGACCACAATCCTATGGTCCTATGAGGGTTTGGTTTTTGTTTTTGTTTTTGTTTTTGGAAAGGATTTATGATTTCACAGATGTATTTCACCGATTCCAGCACCTAACTTAGTTCTGCCTGGGGCAGTGGGAGTCACCCAGTCAGTATGCTCAAAGGGAGGATTTGAATCCAGGCCTTTCTGACTGGAAGACCAACTCTATTTTTTGCTTTTTGAAGGGGGGAAGGCAGGGTAATTGGGGTTTTAGTGACTTGCTCAAGGTCACACGGCTAGTAAGTGTTAAGTGTCTGAGGCTGGATTTGAACTCAGGTCTTCCTGACTCCGGGCTGGTGCTCTATTCACTGTGCCGCCTAGCCGCCCCCTGGAAGACCAACTCTCTCTGTTATACTATGCCCTGAGTTCAAATTCTGCCATTTGCTACCTGTGTGATCCCACTTAACCCTCATCTGTAAAATTAGGGAGTTGGGCTAGGTAATTTATAAGCTCTCTTTCTATTCTAACTCTATAATCCTTTGATCCCAAGTGTTACAGCTGAATACATATCTTCTGTGTCTAGCCCTCATTTCACTCCCACATTTTGCTTCTCTCTCACACTAAGCCTTTTTTAACTCTGTCATTTCACCCTCATTTCTCTCTAATCTTTAATGTAGACTCAAGTCTTTTTGATAAAATATGATATTTCTGGGTTTTTAGTGCAGCTAGGTGGCTCAGTGGGTAGGGTGCTGGGCCTGGAGTCAGGAAGACTTATCTACACGTGTTCAAATACAGCCTCAGACACTTAACCAGCGTGTGACCCTGGGCAAGTCACTTAACCCTCTATGCCTCAGTTTCTTCATCTGTAAAATGAGCTGAAGAAGGAAATGGTGAATCACTCCAGTTTCTCTGACAAGAAAACCCCAAATGGAGTCATGGAGAGTCAGACATGACTGTAAAAATGACTAAACAAATGCATTCATGGAAATGTTGCTAGACTTCAGAAGGAAGACCCAGGTTTAAATGCCAGGTCTGCCATATGCTAGCTGTATGAGTAAATCACTTCACTTTTCTGGACCTCCATTTCTACATCTGGAAAATAAGGAGAATGGACTAGATGAACTCCGAACCGCAGTTTCTTTCTCTCTAAAATGGAGATAATAATAATCAATGAAAACACATTTATTTAGTGCTTATTATGTGTCTGGCACTATGCTAAATGTTGGGGATAGAAATAAGACAAGACAGTCCCTGCCTCCAAGGAGCTTACAATTTAATAAGAGAAGACAAAATATATGTCATTAGCTCCTTGACAGCAGGAACTGGTTCTTGGTTTGTCTGGATTGTTTTCGTTGTATCCCCAGTGCTTAGCACAGTACCTAACACATAGTAGGTGCTTTAAATGCTTATGGGGTGATAGCCAGAGAGAAGTGTCCAGGGGTGGGGAACCTGCAGTCTCAAGGCCACAGGTGGCCCTCTAGGTCCTCAAGTACATACCTTTGACTGAATCCAAACTTCACAAAACAAATCTTCTTACACTTGTTCTGTAAAACTTGGACTCAGTCAAAAGGCCTCACCAAAGGACCAGAAGGCCACATGTGATGTCAAGGCTGCAGCCTGGTCTGGGCAGTAAGAGGCATGGAGAGTGCAGCCATAGGGCACTTCATTGATAGTCTTTTCCAGGAATGATATTGTTGACTTTGTCAGTCATAAGTTACTAGATAAAGTAAGCCGCCGATATTAACTTGTTCAATCTTTGATCTGTCCCATACATGTGGACAATTTTTGTAAGATTTTGTTTTTGGTGCAGAGGAAAAGGAATTTTCTTAGCTCCTGGGAATTTTTAAGGCATTGCACAAACATAGCAGAACCAACAGCAACAAACAGATATAATGCCAGGGATTCTTCTCCATCCTAGAGGGGCTGAGATTCAATGTGATCTTTTCCATTGCCCAACTGGTTTTACCAGGTGAGAGGTGGCTCAGCATTTGGCCACAAATATTTCTTCACCTTGTCTTAGAAGAAACAGTTCGTTCTAAGCCAGTGTTTGGGGAAAAAGGAGAGAGAGAGAGAGAGAAAGAGAGAGAGAGAGAGAGAGAGAGAGAGAGAGAGAGAGAGAGAGAGAAGAAAGATAAGAAGAGTTCACAATTATATAGCATTTAAAAGGCTAGAAGACGCTTTCTTCACAATAACCCAAGTAAAATGGAAAGAATGATTTGGTGTCAAAAGACTTGAGTTCAGATTGTAGCTCTGCTACTTACCATATGCACAATATGAGAAAAGTCATTTTATTTTTCTGAACTTTGGTTTGTTCATTTGTGAGGAAGGAAGGAAGGAAGGAAGGAAGGAAGGAAGGAAGGAA
>NW_027187360.1:8100692-8108461 GCF_028583685.1 Petaurus breviceps papuanus | reverse complement strand
AGGAGGGAAAGAAGGAGAGAGAGAGGAGAGAGAGTAAGAGTAAGGGGGGGGAGAGAGAGAGGGAGAGAAGGAGGGAGGGAGGGAGGGAGAAAAGAAGGAAGGGAGGGTGGGAGGGAGGGAGGGAGGAAAGGAGGGAGAGGAAAAAACAAACTAGATGATCTCTAAAGTTCTTTCAGGCTCTAAATCCTATGATACAATGCTGTGAGGTCAGTGACTAGCCCAGGATCTCACATCTTGCATGCTCCAAGGTAGCACTTAAGAGTCCGGGCCTTCCCAACTTTTAGACACCTCTGTTATTTGGACAAATATCATCAGGAAAAGTGTCATTATATCATTTTACAGATAAGGTAGCTGCAATACAGAAAAGTTAACTGATGCCCAGGTTCACAAAGCCAGTAAGCCTCAGAGCCAAGCTAGAATTCAAAATTTCTGACTCCAAATGGTGGGCTATTTCTACTATACCAGGCAAGATATGAGTAGAATAGACAAATGACCTTAATTGGGATGGTCTATAATTCGGGTCAATAATGTATCCCTTTTCAATCTTTCTCAAATATGCATTTATATAATACCTATGTATTATGCTATGCTATGTTTTGTATGTATGTATTCATGTATGAGAATGGATAAGTTGTTCTGTACACCCCTTAGTGAGAACTGACTATGAAAATCCAAATTCCAAGTCCAAGCCCTGTATCAGAGAAAGAGAATTTTAAGGCATCTTGTGACTCCAGTTCTTTTGCATATAGTACTGCTCAGATAAGCCCATAGGCAAACCAGTCTTTATTTACTTCCTATACAACATAAGAAGGGAAATAAAAAGAAGCTCTCTATCTTTGCAATTCTTTGGATATTTTTCTCTCACTAGTTTTCATTCAATTTTTAAAAAAAATTTTCTGCAACTCATTAAATACCTCATCTTATTCAATTTTCTTTTGTTTGCCATCACAGTGTCATGCCAGACTTAGAATCAGAAGGCATGACATTGTCAGTGTCTGTTCTACCTTGACATAGTCACCCAACCTAGTTGAGCTTCAATTTCCTCACCTGAATAATGGGAATAATAATAACATTTGGACAATCTGCCTCACAAATGTGAATCATGGGATATAGGTCTGAAAGGCATCTTAGGGATCATCTTTGAGCCCCTCTCACTTTATGGCTTGGTAACAGAGGCCAAAAGTAGAGTGCTTTGCCCAACCTGACAAGGATTCCCTGGTGAATAAATTCCCTCTAACAATGAATGCTGACACCTTCTCTGCTACTCAGTCTTAGACCATTCCTAGAGTGACAAGAGGCTACGTGATATATCCAGAGTTACACAGCGGGTGTGCATCAGTGGGGCCCAAGAATAGGTTTTCCCCGATGACTCTTTATTTACTACACCATGCTGCCCCAGGTAAATACGAAGTACTATTGAATATTTGCATTTTACTTATGAATCATGGAATTCAAACCTGAAGGGACCTTTAGAGATCATCTAATGTCACCCTCTTACTGAATTTTTTTTTAATTCTGAATTTAACAAAAAGCAAATGAGATAAGCCGTTCCAAGAAGCACAGATAAGAAAGAAAAGGAGGATTGTACCTGCAACCATGAATCTTTATTACATACAACCTAACTTTCTTTTAAAATACATAATGAATTCAGTATGGTACGTCCAAAATTATACTGTTCGTCTTTGTTACCTTTCTTACTTTATATAGCAGGAAACCAGTGCCAGGGGAGGGAAGGGATTGCCGAGGCCCCACGGGGGGGAATTAGTAGCAGAGTCAGATATTCTGGTTTCTGTCCTACTGTTTTCCCCACTGCATTAAACTTTCCATCTGTCTGAGTGTCCAGCACAGTGCTCTGTATACACTTGGTGCTAAATAAGTTATTGTTGACTTAGGGAGGAAAAAAAAAGGAATTGAATTCATCTGTCTCTTCTATTTCCTTCTATTCTTGTGGTATCTCTTAGTATGTTATTCTGGCCCATTTCTTTCACTAACCAGCTTAGAATTCTAGGAGCCAGGAGGTAAACAGCAAAGATTACAAATTTCAACTACAAATACACTAGAAGATATGTTTTCCAATGACTCTTAATCATTAACTTTGGGGTCATTTCTTAAGTTTGCCCTATAAATACATTTCCTGATTTGGCCTTTCTTTTGTTTTTAGTGGATAACCTTGTCAAACCGTTCTTCTGAATTAATTTTCCAATGACTTTTTTTTTGACACTGTGTAAGGTTGTTCTTCCAGTTTGCATTTAGAAGATACTAATCCTGCTCTCCACCTTTGACTCATGCTTCCTTACTGCCATGAGAAATATCATTTGCTATGCACTGTTTAAAAAAAAAAAAAACAAACCCCAACCTGGCTAACTGAGCAAAAAGGTGTGGGGGAACAGAGATGATTTCACCTTGTTTCCTGTCTGTCTAATGCAATCGGGCTCCTCCCCCATTTTTCCCTCCCCCCCATCTTGTTGTGTACCAGTTTACACCCACTCCTTCCCAAGGACACCTAATACTTTGTTCTAAATTCCTAATGGCTTTACTACTGAGCAAAAAGAAGTCTGAATCTGCACCAATAATGTAAAAGCCACCATCTAATTTGGCACATTAAGACAGTGTGAAAGCAAGGGCTGCAAGAGAAGTCCTCAGTATTGCTAAAGATGCATTTTTAATAGTGAAGCAGCACGGCAGAATAGAAAGACAGCTGACCTCAGAGCCGGACGGACAAGGCTTCGAGTCCGGAGTCTGCCATATTCTTTCTCGGACCCTAAGCAAGTCAATTAACCTCCAGTTGTTCTAGGCAACACTTAGTCTGTCTAAGACCATAAATTGCAGGGAAGGTGCTGACCTGCATTGATGAAGGGAATTTTCTCACCAGGGAACTCCCTATACCTCAGAAAGCAGAGGACTATTCCATTCTCAATAAACTGCTAAGTAATGTTACCCAGGGAGTTTGGCATCTCCAAAATGCCAAGAATGGAGGCCTGCTTTCCAAGAAAACTGTCTCCCTAAGAATGGAGGGAGAAATGAGAAAATAAAGTACAGGGAATATCACTAATGGCTGTGCTCTTTCGTGAACGTGTTCAACTCCGGTACATCAAAACAGAAAACCCTTCTTCCTCAGGCTTAATTAATTCAATTCTTTCTCTCCAGACAGGAGAACAGTAAGGATAGTTGTAAAGCAAAGTGGCTTTCAGAAGAGAAGCTGAGAGTAAAGGACAAGTTAAAAAACAGTCACTCGCAAATATTGGCCTTTTTCCGTATGAGAAATGTCAGGTGAGGCTCCTCTTTTCACTGGAGGAAAGCAAGATATCTAAGTGAAGGTTCTACTGTATAAACTGTTTATTAGTAGCTAGCTGACATTTAAATTATGCTTTAAGAGCTGCAAAGCCTTTTGCATACATTATGTAATTGGATCCTCCCAGCCACCAAGTGGCTGAAGTACTTCAAAGCATCCATCGTCCTCATTTTACAGGTGAGGAAATTGAGGCTTAGATCCAGACTGGATCAAGGTGTAGCTATTGTCAGAGATAGCTTAGCTGGCTCTTAACTCCAAGCTTTCTTCAACATCACTCAACATTTAGTTAACATTATCATCACAATAATAATCCACACATGTAAATTTGTGCCCTTAACTCAAAACAATAATCTTGCACGGTACAGGGAGTGTTGTACTCATTTTAGAGATATGGAAACTGCTGTTCAGAGACATCAAGTAGTTGCTCATGGTCATATTGCTAGAAAACGGTAGAAATGAGATTGGAATCCAAAAGATCTCACTCCCCAATCCAAAGAGTTTTTCTGCACATCTGTTTCATATTCCCCAGCCCACACCAGCCTCCAGCAAAGTTTATTTGTTGGGAAAGCAGGTAGCTGGTGTTGTTGTTGGAAAACTGTACTGGAGTGATAAAGTCCCAAATTCAAATCTCCCTTCAGATACTTACTAGTTGTGTGATTCTGCATAAGTCCCTTAACCACTGTCTGCCTGTTTCCTCATCTGTAAAATGGAGACAATAATAGCACCTACCTTCCAGAGTTATTGTGAAGATGAAATGAGATATTTGTAAAGTGCCTTGCAAACCTTAAAGCATTATATATAATACATATGATATATATTATACATAATATATATATATAAATATCTATATATTAGCTGTGAGATATCTGTGTATGTTTGTGTACATGTATAATTATATAAATCCTAGCTGTGATCCATGGAGTGATAGTAATAATAAATAATGTTGTTATTATCACTCCTTGAAAGTAGGAATTATTTCATTCAATCTATTTCATTCTACCTAATATTGTACCTGACATAGAATAGGAACTTAATAAATGTTCATGGATTGATTGATTTCAAGGATCAATTTCTTCTACATCTTTATTCCAGATCGGCTCACCCCAGAGGGGCCATAACCTCTCTCCATGGTATGAAAGGGATTGTTGGTGAAAAACCACAACCTACCCTTTTTTTTTTTTTAAGGAATTCAGACTGCCATTCTATTGACTATCCTGCTTTGCTGATCCAGAATGGAGGGATTTCATCAAAAAGAATGGAGTTACTTAATGATAAAATCCCAACGACTCATGTCATTTGCCATTTCCTGTTGCATTATTATCAAAGTGAACTGAGGAGCTGTCTGTTTGTAAAGTCATATTTGATATCCTGCCTTTTAAGTATTATCAGACTGGAAGGATATTAATAAATACTTACATTTTAATGGGCTTTCCCTTCTGGTTCTTTTGGGGAAAAAAGCCTTTATTCAGTGTCCTCTCCCCATTATGGCTTCTTCTGTCATTTGCAAGTTTAAGAAATAATGGGAGGAAGACATAAGCATTAGAAGTGGCTCTTCAGGAAGATAACCTCATGTAAATCCAAATTCAGAAGAGAATAGGCTATTGAAATAGAATTCTATTTTGTATATGCAGATGGCTTATTTTTCAATTGGTTCATCTCATCTGATATCAGCCACTATCACACCACTATAGCCAAATGTTTACAGACCTGTCATTTAATATTCTCCCAAAGCCAGTGTTCAAAAGTTAAGTATTTACTTGTTTGCGTACCTTTGGAATCCTCCTAGAAGAATTCAAGTTTCTTGGAGACAGGGGTTGTTTGTGTGCCCAATGCCTAGCCTGGCACCTGGTAAGCAATCAATCAAGAGCAGCAGACTTGGAGTCAGAAAGACCAGAGCTTAAATCTGATCTCAGTTACTTACTAGCTGTGTGACCCTGGGCAAGTCACTTAACCTCTGCCTGCCTCAGTTTCCTTATAGGTAAAACTGAGATATTAATAGAACTTACTTCCAAGGGCCATTGCAAGGATAAAATGAGATAATATTTGTAAAAAGGCTCTGCAAACTTTAATACTATAGAAATGCTAGGTGTCACTATTTTTAAATTTTTTTTCTCAGTTACATGTAAACAAAATTATTCAACATTTGTTTAATCTTGAATTCCAAATTTTCTCCTTCTCTTTCTCCCTCCTTGAGAAGGAAAGCAATTTGATATAGATTATACATGTGCAGTCATGCAAAACATTTCCACATTAGCCATGTTGCAAAAGAAAACACAGATCAAAAAAACAAGAATAATAAAGCAAGTTTTTTTAAAGTATGTTTCAATCTGTATTCAGATGCCATCAGTTCTTTTTCTGAAGCTAGATATTATTTTTTCTTAAATGCCAGTAGGTTCCAGGCACTAAGCTAGGCACTGGAGATACAGAGAAAATAATTAAATTCCCTTTATCCTTAAGGATCTTATATTCTAGACACCTGATAAATGCTTGCTGAATTGAATTAATTTAATCCCTTGGAAAATCCTAGGATAGTGACATAAGAGTATCGTTTTTCTAACTCCCTCATTTTCCAAATGAGAAAGCTTTCCCCAGAAAGAATGAGAAATTTCCCCAGAAAGGGGAAATCACTAATCCAAAGTCTCATAGATAGATAGTAAGTGTAAGTAATACATATCTGTTAGAGTAAGTTTATATGTGCAAATAAAGAAATTTTTATAAATCATTAATAGCAAAAGAGCATTAATTACAGATTCAGTCATATAATTATGTGGATGATCTGCTCCATGTAGATAAATAAGGGAAAGAATCATTTGTGTATGTGAAACATTACAGCAGGGAAATGCCAGGAAAGAAGCTGACAACTTATCAGACTTCCAGCAGTTCCGGTTTTTTTTTTCTTTCATTCTTCAGAAACAGTTTTGTTTGCTCCACTTATATACTGCATGACGTGTCCTGTACTATCTCACCCAGCTGCTTGGAAAATCTCAACACTTAATGCACTAACATATTAAGAATTTTACCCACTTTTAGGAAACAAAGTTCAGAAGCCAACTAAATGCAAAGACATTGTGACAACCTCACCTCTCTCCTTTTAAAAGTGAACCCAACACACCCCTCTCCTCTTTCCACACTGAACCATCAGAGACATCCTATTATCTTGTCACGTGCAGGAAATATAATTGTTGGAGGTGTGCTTGTGTTGAGAAGCCATTTAAATGTAGGTTTTCGTCTATGTAATTTTGTTGTTTTTGTGTTGTTGTTGTTGGGGGGGGGGGGGACAGTTTGCTATTTGTAAAGATGAGAAAAGGAAGCAATGCCTATTGTTTGACCTCAACAGTGCCTGATTGACTAGTAGAAGGAACATCTCCATGGGAACAGATGAATGTCTGCTTGTCATGTGGTGAAGTAAGCCGCCCGGTCCACAGCAGCCTCACTACCACTGCCTATTACTTGGGCTGCTGCTGGCAGCCTCTCCCTTTTTATGTTTAGCCAAATAATCTAACAGAATTTCTTTTCAAGTCTACACATAAAATACTTTTCCTTCTCTCCACCCCCCCCCTCCCTTTTACCCCCTTGTTCTTCATGCAGTTAATGATTATATTTGCATCTGGGAGGGTGGAAAAAATCCACAGCAAGCTGAAATACTGTACAGACAAAATGAGGATGAGTTTGATCTGCCTAATGCTTATTAGCTTTTCATGATGGTGTTTTGTTGGAAAGTATTGTAGTTTCTTGCCAACTTAGATGACTACATTTGGGGTAATGCAAAGTCTGAGCCAAGACGAGACTGGTATTTGCTTCAGCCTGGCCAGAGGCTGGCTGGGGAACCTTCGGCAAGTCTTTGGCTCTCCTGCTGTTTCAGTAGCCCCAGAGACTCATCTGTGAAATGGGGATGGCCATGAAGTTGGAGCCCCTCAGGTAGAAGCACTGCCCTCCTCAATACCCAAATCCTCACATTCTTCTCCCAAGCACTAAGTGGCAAATTCTCGTGAGAACAAGGGCTTTCTCGGGAGATTTGAAATACTTCTGCTTCTGTTTCTGGCCAGAAATACCACAGGAAGCAGCATTTTTTTTTTCATGTGATATTTAAGTCTTTCTAGTTCAGCTTCTGGCTTAAAAAAAAAAAAAAGGATGTGAAAAGGGGAGGAAAAGTGCTGTCCCTAAAAGTTTTAGAACCTTAGAAAAGGTCCAGAATTCTTAAGTTCTAAAAATGAGCACAAGGTTTGTGCGTGTGAGAGTTCTCTGTTTTAGCTGAACCTTTTCACTCATCCCTATTATTGTCTTCTTTGTCATTTCAGCCATTTATCCCTGTCTATGGCTCCTTCCCCGCCCCCACCCCCTACAAGCCTGAGCACGCCCCAGGCTTAAACCTCAGTAAACTTCCATACCACTACAGAAAGAGAGAAACGAGAGAGAGACAGAAAGAAAGAAAAGAAAGAAAGAAAGAAAGAAAGAAAGAAAGAAAGAAAGAAAGAAA
>NW_027187360.1:8073977-8100682 GCF_028583685.1 Petaurus breviceps papuanus | reverse complement strand
AAGAAAGAAAGAAAGAAAGAAAGAAAGAAAGAAAGAAAGAAAGAAAGGGAAAGAAAGTTGAGAGTGGAAGAAAGGGGATGAGAGAAAGAAAAGAAAGAAGAAAAGAGAGGAAGAAAGAAAAGAAGCCAGTTAAACTGTCCCTGTAAAGTAGCAATCCAGTCTCCATCCAAGTTTTGCTCATACCCAAAGTGCATCTTCCATATTAAAGCCCCAGTGGTCTTTATCTAGACCAGCTGCTTATAATGTCTGCGAGGAATGTGGCACATCAAGTGCTCAGAACACTGCTGCTATTGTATGCTAACGGGCTGATTGAACCCTGGATAATTGGCATGTAACCTTCTCTATTAATAGTGCAGACAGATATGTGAATTAGCTGAATACCTCCGACATATGCCATGCATTAACTAAAGGGGCTTACCATTCTCAGAACGTCGTGGCTAACTATGACACCAGTAATTATTCTTTAGAACACACTAACATCAGGGGGAAATCAATAAATAATCTGTAGCGTCCTGCCCAACTCAGGAACCAATGATATGTTTTATTGTAACATCAGCAGCAAAAGGCTGATAATTGTATTTTTCTTTTGATGATGTGCTGACACAGGAGGGATCTTTATTTTTTTTTTTAAGTTTAGAGAGGCTTCTAAGTCCCAATCTCGTGGCAATCAAGGGGTGAGTTGGGAAGGTACACCTGTCAGGTCCTATGTTGCAACTGCCCAAAAACATCATACAGTACTCAAAAATAAATAAATAAATAACACAACTTTATTTTGACATTGTAAAAGATTTGACTAATGTTTGTTTCCTTTATCTTTCTAAACCCTGTGTCTTTCTCTTCTGTCTACTCACCTAGACTAAGGGCACATCAGGCTTCTACCTTTAAATTGGGCTTATTTCACAAAGATCCTGCCTATGTAATATCATTCTGGAATGTGGTCCCATGAGGAAGCCAGAAAGAACAATGTGCTATTAAGCCATTTAAAAGATGTTAGCTTTCAAAATCTCCAATTCTATGAAGGAGGGACTTCTTTAAAGATGGAAGGCACCAACACTGCAGAACCTGTCTGGGGGACTTGTGTGTGTGCACAGAGTAACTGGCAAAAACACGATCAAGTTCTACGATTTCAACTTTGTTTGCACAAGTTTCTGAGCACACTTAGAAGCCAATAAGAATGTTGAGAATCTTCCTTATAAGCATCAATTTTCATGTAACAAGTCAAGGTGAAGTTGGAACATGCTTTTGCCATCACACGCTCTGGGGGCTTTAATGGCATTTAAGGTATCAAAACAGGGTGTGTTCTTCACCATTCTGCCATCACGACACTCTTCTTCTTCACCCACAGGGTGTAATTGTCAGGGTATATATAGCAATTAAAAAAACATCAACAACCATGAACATGCATTTGATTTAAAAGATGGTACAACCTATATCAGTATGTTCAAAATATTCATGGTTACCATCTTTCTTTGTCTCTTAACTACCATTTTTTAAAAACTATTTCTATGTTTTGTTCCAGAAAAAAGGTAGGAGCGGTGAGGATTACTTTTTTTCCACCAAGATGTTTTGAAACACAGCATAGATGAAAACAGGATTCAAGACCTAGGTTTTAATAATAATCTATTTATTGCCTGTGTGATCTTTTTCTTTCTCTGAGATCTCATTTTCTTCATCTGTAAAAGTAGGAAATTAACAATAAAGATCTTGGAGAACAGAAAATGAAACATACTTCCTTTCTCACTGAGAGGGCTGGGGGACTATCAGAACAGAATATTATATACTATGGCAGATGAGATCATAATATAGATGTTTTGAATTTTTTTTTCTGTGACATAAAGAAGAGAATTCAGTCTGAGAAGGGGGTTATGTGAAATGACTACGATGTAAAGACAAAGGGCATCAAAAAGACATATTTTGAAACAAATTTAAAAAAAACAAAAAGGGGGGTTGAAGAAGATGATTTTTCAAGTCTCTTCCTTCTGCAACTGTACAGCCAACAAACTGCTAACTCGCTATTTCTACCCTCTCTACATCTCTCAGTTATGTCCCCTTCTCTCCACTTACACAATTACCAGGCTAGTTCAGGTGTTTATCAACTCTTGCTTAGACTATTACAACATTAGAATATTGTAAAAGATACAGTATTTACAATATTGTAAAGAGGCAATCCCTCTGCCTCAAATCTGTTACCTCTCCAATCCATCTTCCATTTAACCATCAAAGTGATTTCCCTAAAGGGCCCTTCTGATCATGCCATACACACCCTCACTCTATAAACTCCAATGGCTCCATACTACTTCCAGGATCAAATCTGAAGTCATTTGTCATTTAAGACCCTTTACCCCTTGGCCCTTTCCTACCTCTCAGTCTTACATTTTGCTCTCTTTCTGTACAGTTCTATAAGCTGCTGTTGCTCACATATGACACTTCATCTCCTATCTTAGTGCCTTTGCATTGGTTATTCTCCAGGCCTAGAACGCTCTCTCATCTCACCTGCTGCCTTTTGGTATCCCTGGCTTCCAGCCTCCAGCTCAGATGCCAAAAAGATAGATCTTTGCCCAGTCCCACCCCCTACCCCCAACTGCCTGAGCTCACTTCCCCTCTAAGATTATCTTCCTTCTGCTCTGTTTCTTGTTTGCATATATTTACTTACGTTTTTGTCTTCCCCCACGACAGCTAATGTGGTATAGCAGCTAAAGAGTCAGCTGCATAGACAGTGGATTCAAGTCTGACCTTTGACATCGACTGGTTAAGTGACTTTGGGCAAGTCACTAAATCTCTGGGTGCTCTAGACAACCATGAGGCTATAAATTCCAGAGATGGTTCCAACCTGACTTAAAAGAGGGATTTTCCTCAACCAGGAGTTTCCAGGTCCGGCGCACATCTGTATCCTCATCTGTATTGTAAATTCCTTGAGGGGAGGGATTGTTTTTGCCTTTCTTTGTATCTTCATCACTTAGCACAATGACTGGCATCTAGTAAGTGCTTAATAAATGTGTCTTGACTGATTAAATGCCATTATGATTTAATTCTTACTACTCCTAGCTCCAATTCTTACTGTGACTTTCTCCAGATGACCTCTGAACTCTTGTGTTCCTTTCCCTGTTTGATCCCTCTACATTCTGCTCCTTTAGGCTGGTACCATCATGATACCTTTCTCTTCCCGTCCTATCCTGTCTTCAGAAAAGCAAACTATTCCTCAGGGCCTAATGATGTGATTAGGCCGAAATGTACTAGTTGAAGAAAGTATTCCTGAAGAGTCCCCTGGACACAATTTGTAACAAGGTAAGGCATTTAATACATGCTTGCTGAATGAATGAGGCAATCAATGATTGAATGAAATTAGGTGTCTCTTCCATGTTCTTGCTATAGTTCTAATTTATGAACCCTGCTCAAGGGGCTTCCTAGGTGAAAAAAGCATTCCTATCCTGATTTGTTGAAGGGTCTGAGCAGTTTATGGAGTCCTTCAATAGCTCTTATGACAAGAGTAATAATTTCCACATGAGAATCAATGGAGCTTTCTCCTTCAGATTCCAGCAGATGTTTCTTGGAGACACTCAGAAGGAGCTGTGTGAAATTATCTAGCTTTGTATGCTATGAAAATCTTCTCATTCAATGGCAATTTTATTTTTGTTTAGATAATTACAAGTTTGATAAGTACAAGTTATCTATGTAATAGGTTTTGCTAAGAATTATGCACATGGTTAGAGTGTTCGTAAAAACCCATTTAATGGCAAATCTATATAGATTGAGCTAGATCCAAAAGGGATATGTGCCTCCAGACATGTAAAACAGAAATCCACATGTATTTAGATTTACACCTCTCAGGGAAAAGATAGATAGAAAAAGCTTTAGAAATCCAGCTTTATGTTGTAAGTCTATTTGTCAATTCCCATTTGTTTCCTTCAGAGATAGAACTGTTACTCCTGGTCCTACAGAAGAAACTAGTAAAGACTGGCAGACAGCTGACCTTAGCTGAGATCAATACAAAAAGCTCAAGGAGCTTATGAAATAAAGTCCTTTGAAGGGAAATGTGAAATTGGATTTCACAAGCTATCATTATCATTTGTCAAGTAAAAAAGCAAAAAAGTCTTATAAAGATGAATAATTCTACCCCCAACTTTGGCAGTAAAAGGAGTTGGGACACATGACATATTTCTGCAAGTTGAGTTCAGTCTGTAGACAAATAAAATTACTTTGAGGTAGATAAATAGCCTCCTGATGCTAAAAATATGAAAAACAAATTAGACAACAGGATGATTTTGTAAATAACTGATGATCCCCTACGTAGGAATCTTTCGTTCTCTCTGATGGAATTAATACACTGACTCATAAAAGAGGGAAACTGGCAGATGGATACCAACACCAATTATTTTCAAGTCATTTCTCAAGTGTGCAAACTCCATTGGTACCATTGTTTGACTATCAGATTTCATTAGGTCATTATCACCAGATTAGCTATTTGAAGCATGTCCTCTCCAGCATTTGCTCCTCTGAATGAATTACTAGGCAGAAGTCTTCCTCCAACATGCAAATTTCCTAAAGAAGTTTGGTCATTCAGCTTTTGTTAAAGTTCTCTGGTTTGGTCAGAACATTTTGCCTGAGACTTGCTTCATCTTCTTTTTTATTTTTTAATTAAAGCATTTCAATTCAGTATTGATTTATCCTGATGGAAAATGAAATAGATATACATTTGCTTTACTTCTGATTAACATTAAAGCCTGATAAATTAGAAAATAGTTTACTTCTAATACTGCAAATTCTTCAAGGCTCCATGATTACATTTATTTGAGTGCTCTTACGATATTGACAGAGATTCCATCACCCTCCCCACCTCCAAGCTTGCCACTTCCCCCCATCCAGCTGCAGCCAGAATGGTAATGAGCCTCTCTGAATTTAGATAGGTTGGTCCTTATAAACAAAAGATATACTCACCGTTCATCACCAGGTCTGTACTCAAAGCTTTTTCAGTTTGATAGGAACTGCGCAATATTGCACTCCACTGGCCTTCAAGAATGCAGGGTCACCTCAAGACAATAATGACATATCAGAGGAGCACTGGGAAGGTACCATGTTTACTCATGGACAATTACACTAAAGTTAACTTTGAGCAAGTCACTTAATCTTCAAGCCTCAGTTTCCCCATCTCTAAAATGGGAATGATCATACTGTTTCATACCTCCCATGACTGTCATAAGGATTATGTAAGAAAACAAATGTGAAAATATTTTGTAAACTATAAAATGGTGCATAAATGTGAGCTATTATTAGCCTTAATAGCATTGTTACTTCTTAACTCAAGATCCTTTGTGATAAAAACTCCTAGACATACTACAAACTCTATTTCTTTGTGTTCAGTTATAAACCTAGAAGTGCACACGATTGTTAAAAAAAAAAAAAACTTGCAATCTAATTTCCAGAGATAAGAGGAATCATTTTTAAATGTTTGTATACTTTTTATGAGGACTGTTATAGGGAACTCTTTGATGAGGAAGCTCTCTCTACTAATACAAGTCAGCATCTACTCTAATTAGTCTTAAAGCAGCAATTCTTAACCTTTTTAATGTCATGGACCCTTTTGGCAGAATGGTGAAGTCTATGAACCTTTCTCAGAGTAATATTTTGATTGTATAAAATAAAATGTGTAGAGTGCAAAGGAAACCAATTTCTTTAAATACAATTGTTACAATATTTTAAAAACAAGTTTGTTAAGAAACCCTGTCTTAGAGAATTGCTCAGAATACAGAGAGGCTAAATGATCTGCCTTGGGTCACATAATCAATAGGCATCAAAGGTGGGATTTGAACTGAGGTCTAGCTTATTTTGAAACCAGTTCTCCATCCAGTATATGATCCATCCTCCCAGTGTCTTGATAAAACTGAGAATCTATACTTTTTTAATAACCTTTAAATGCATATGAATCAACTATACAATAAGTATTTTTTTTAAAGCTTCTTTTAAGTGTTTCTTGCTATCCTGGGTAGGGGGTGGGAATGTAGTAATGAGGATTAGAAAAGGAGAAAAGGACATGGTTCCTACCTTCAAAGAACCAAGGGGGAAAAAAAGAATACTTTGGTGCTTTGATGATTTCAGTTGTGTGAGTCTGTCACAAAATTCTAGTACAAATTAGGAAAAAGATGGCTAGTGGACATCTAGGAAAGGAAGCAATGATCAAAACAAACCATTCTAGATTCTTCAAGAACAGCTCATTCCAGAATAATCTTTTTTGGGTTTTTTTTTGACAGTTACTAAATTGGTAGATCAGGGGCCTGGTGTAGATATAGTTTACTTAGATATCAGCAAGACATTTGATTAAAGTATCAAATTCTACTCTTGTAGAAAGAATGAAGAGATTCAGGACACATCATTATAGAGATTGATGATTCAGAAATTGTCAGGAGGTCTCCCGTGGAGACCCATAAGGATCTAGGGCCAGGGGTGGGGAACCTGCAGCCTCGAGGCCGAGGCCATGGGTTCCCCACCCCTGACAAGGCTTAGCCCTTTGCTGTTAACATTTTTTTAAATCAATGATTTGGATAAGGGTATATATGGAAGCTTATAAAATCTGCAGCTGACACAAGGCTAACAGCGAGAACTAACCTGATGGATGGCAGAATCAAAATCAGAAAAATATTCTGTTAGGCTACAAAACTGGCTTGAACCTAAAAGATACAAATAAGGATAAAAGATATAAAATAGGGATAAATGTAAAATCTTACACAGGGGCTCAAGCAATCAATACCATAAGAACAAAGTAGCAAAAACATGATTAGACATCAATGTTTCTGAAACAGATCTTGGGGATTTAATAGATTCAGTATACTTCAATGGTAATCTGAAGTATATATACTGTTATACTGAAGGTATAATAGAAGTTAAAAATAATAATTTTTGCTCTTCTTCCTGTTTGGTTTGCGAGCAGTTGTTGACAAGGCTGAGCAGCTTTCTGCCGTAAGACTTGGACCTTGCTGCCCCTGGAACCTGGGTTGTGCTGTTTTCTGGCTGCCCTGCTGAGACCTCACAATGTCTTCCCACAAGACTTTCAGGATCAAGAGATTCCTTGCAAAGAAGCAGAAGCAAAATCGTCCCATTCCTCAGTGGATCCACATGAAAACTGGCAATAAGATCAGACAGAACTCCAAGAGGAGACACTGGAGGAGAACCAAGCTGGGTTTATAAAGAACTGATACCCTGGTGGCTTAGATTTACTCTTTCATAGTCCAAAACGCCTCATCATACCACCATCCTGATTTTGTAAACTCCAAAGGTACAGACATAAAGAAACTTCTTATTCAGAAAAAAAAATAATTTTTTAAAAAGCTAATAGGACCTTGGACTACATTAGGAGGACTACACTTCTAGGAATAGGAGACAATAATTTCAGTCTATTGAACCCCAGATTCCCAAATCTGAAATGTTAAATTTATCAAATTGTGGGTTGCCCACAGTTTAAGAAGTGCTGAAGGGGTCATGAGTGGAAAAAGTTTAAGAAACCCTGGAGAAAGGATGTTGATAAACTGAAGGGTGTCCAAAAGAAGGCAACCAGAATGGTGAAGGGTCATGAATCCATGCTGTGTGATGAATAATTAAAAGAATTGGGGATGGTTAGAAGAAAAGACTCAGGGAAGTGATAATTGTCTTCAAGTGCTAAAAAGTCTGTCATGTGGAAAAAGGATTATACTTGTTCTATTTGGTCCCACACAACAGATCTGTGTGGCAGCAGTAGAACGATGAACCTGGATTCAGGAAGACCCACCTTCAAATTTAACTGTAGATACTGACTATCTGTGTGACCCTGGGTAAGTCACTCAGCCTCTCTCTGCCTCAATTTACTTATTGATAAAATGGAGATAACAGGTCCTACCTTTGAGAAGTGTTGTGAGAATCAAATGAAATAATGTTTTTAAAGTATTTTGCAAACGTTAAAGTGCTATATAAATGCTAGTATTATTATCGCTGTCATTATTAGAGCTATCCTAGGGAAATGGTCAGCATTGGAGGTTGTCTTGTAGACACCAGATGGTCATTTGTCAGTTATGTTATAAAAGAGACTTCTGGGGAGAAGTCTTGTTTGAAATAGATTGCTACTGTGGTCTCTTTTATCTCTAAAATTCTGTGATTTCTTCACTGACACAAAGTTTCCATCCATGCTTACCCATCTTATGCTGTTCTTGGCCATTTCTTTCCATAGATCTTCCAGAGAGAGTCTAACCACTGTGCTTCCTCTTCTTTGAATGCTTTGGGGGAGGCTAAGGTATTACTTTAGTCATCTCTGTTATCTTCTCTAATGCCATTGGCTTGAGCTCCTATTCTGATGTGTTCTTCCCGATACCAGTTGCCAGTGATTATTGCCCCATTTTCATTTAACCAATTAATATTAATTGTCTTTTACAAAAGGATATTTACTGTGAAGATATAGTAATAACAGAAGTTGTATACATTCCCCACCCCAAAAAAATGGGCACACTCTACCCCAGGGGTGGGGAACCTATTGCCTCTAGGCCACATGTGGCCTTCTAGGCCTTTTGGGTACACCCTTTTGACTGAGTCCAAGTTTTACAGGACAAAATCCTTTTATTAAGGGGATTTGTTCTCTGAAGTTTGGATTCAGTGAAAGGGCCACACGTGAGGACCTAGAAGAACATATGTTGCCTTGAGGTCACAGTTTCCCCACCTCTGCCACAGACCCTGAGAAGAGTGGATTGAAAATTCACATGGCTGCTTTGAACATCCATCCCACCAAGATCACTTCTGAATGCAGCATAGTTGATGGATAAGTTGCCCCCTCTTTGTTGCCTTCCATCTACAAAATCAAACAGGTATCAAACAGGTCAATTGAGATTTTTCTCCTCACTGCTGGCCACAGAATATAGTATGGACTCTGGCTTTCAGAGCTCCTGCTGTTTCTGCCTTTTGAAGCTCACAAGGTTATAGCCATTTCCAATTCTCTGTCACAGAAAAGCAGGAAAGAACAAATACAAAGAAACAAATAATAGGGATTCATATTCACAGTCTAATTGTTGGGATGGGTAAGGAGGGCCTGTGGTCTCTCCCTATTAGGAGGCTTACAGCAAGTCTCCCTCACCCAAAGAGAAACCAAAGAAAGTAGCATGGGGCTGATTCTGGTATGTAGCAGTGCCTTTTGAATGCATCCCAAGTCCAACTCTGCAACGTCATCAGTCCATTGCTTTACCACCTGGTGAGAAGAAGGAAACCAGCGACAGAATGTTTGCACATGCTCCAAATCAAGGGCCAGGACTCTTCTATCATGACTCCAGTCTCCTACAGCAGAAAGAACACCCTGCACATGTTCTTAGGATGAGGTCCCATTGGTCAGGTTAAGACATATAGCTATATTGGCTAATCTTGATATGCCATCCATTCAGCCGTAGGGAAAAAAATTAAACCAAGTACAATTCAAATCTCATTTAACAAATATTTGTTTATTAAGTATGTCTTATTGTTAGAAAGAAACAACATGGCATAGTGGATAAAGAATGGGCCTTAGAGCTAGGAAAACCTGAGTTTAACTCCCACTTCTGACACTTACTGGCTGTGTGACCCTAGACAGGTCAATTAACTTTTTAATACTCCAGGAAACACTCTACAAAGATAAACTGCAGAGGAGGTGCCAATCTAACCTGGTAGGCTTTTGTGACTAGGGACTTTTCTTTCCCTATTACAATGAAATCACACTTCCAGCCCCGGACCCTAAATAAAATTTAGCAGGTAGTAACAATATCACCACTTATCTGTTTCCTCTCCTGAATTTTACTTTTATTTCTTGTGTGTTTTAAAATTTTTATTGATGCTGTTTTCTTTCTTTTTTATCTTTATCATTTCTCATTAACTAACTCATTCTTCATGCCCCACACCTCAAAGCTTTCCTTGTTATAAATAAGTGTACTCATGCAAACAAATGAACATACTGCCTATTGCTGAAGATGTATGACTCATTCCATCATCACCTCAATGAGGGAGGAGGTAAGAGGCAAGCTTCATCATCAGTCTTCTGAAGGCATGATTGGTGATTGCAATGATCCAATGATCAGAGTTAGTGTAAATTGTCCTGGTTATGCTTGGCTCACTCTACATCAGTTCATAAAAGTCTTCTTGTTCTTATCACTGGCCTAGGGCTTGACTATAATCATATAGCCATTGTATTTCTTGATGTTCCAGAAAATAAGGAAACTGATAGTGTTTTAAAATGATTCATCTGGCAAAGATGCATCAAGAGGAAGAGAAGCCTGGAATTAGGGAAGCCAGCTTGGATTAACAACCAGGCATGCGGATGATGAGGGCTTACACTAGAGTTTAGGCCACAGGAGTGGGGATAGAAAAGGGTCAGTACTAAAAATAGGATATGGAACTAATCATAGCTGATATTTATAAGACACTTTAAGGTTTATGCTGCATTTTACATACATTAAGGAGGCCTGGTATAGGCTGATTACACCAAGCTCCTTCCCCCAGAGGAGGCTCCATAGATAGAGATAGCTAGAATGCCTGATGAATTAATTAGTATAGCTCCTAACACCAAAGGAATTCTACCAACCCTTGTGTTTTTCCTTACCTAATCTACTCATGATTGGCATATTCAAAGGCCTGCTTAAACTGCATTGGTGCATTTGTAAAAGGTCTTGATTCCCTTTGTCTACTTTAGTTTAAAACCTTACAATGCCTAAGAGGCTCAGAAAGGCCCTAGCTATGGATCAAGGGAATTGTCTGCAATGAGTTATGGATATGGCTTCATTTCCCAAAGCCTGACCAGACTGGGACCGAGCTTGGGTAGCAGTGAGGCAGAAGCCCATGATTCCTTTTTGAGTGAGAGTGTTTTCCATCAGTGCTTCCTATGCTATTAATAAACCCTGTAGTTATCTTAAAATGACCCTAGCTATGTCTCTGCTCCTTAAAATCTTCGTAGACTGAATCTTCCCTTTAATCACACCATTCAATTTATTCTGCCTGCCTATAAGTCTACTTGTTAGGGGGAGACATGGAAAGGAGTATCTGTAACTCCAACCTCTCTCTCTGTCAGGTGTCTCCTTGAGACAAAACACAAATTCTATCATTCATTCTGTTCTAGTTCCCAACGGCTGTAAGAGGGCACAAGTTTGGGAGGTCCTGGGAGAGACATTCAAGTAATACATAGATGTGCAAAAGGGGTAGGGAAAAAGAGACAATTTCCACCCCTAAACTGTTTGTCTTTAGAGGGACACTAGTTTCCTGCTTTGTTTGATTCTCTCATTCTCTCCTTTTTACCTTTGGCCCCCACCCCAGTCCTCAGATGCTCCCAGAAATGTTTGGTTTGTTTGTGTAAAAGCATTACAAATAATAGCATTTATATTAACTACTTACCATTTTGCCTAATTACCAAGAAGCTTAATGATAATGTGTGTCTTCATTAAATATGTCAAGTTAACTTTGTTGTAGGTTTTATTTGATTTTAACACTAAACTCTATCAATATTCTGGCTATATACTTTGGGATTTTTATAACAAGATCACAGAATTAGAAAGCTGGAAGAATTCATCTAAAACCAAGTCTCTTGGCTCTAAGGCAGTTTAGTGAATAGAGTGCTAATCCCGGAATCCGGAAGTCCTGAGTTCAAATTTAATGCTTGACACTTACTAGCTGTGTGACCCTGGGCAAGTCTCTTAATCTCTGTCTGCCTTAGTTTTCCCAACTATAAAATGGGGATAATAATAGCCCCTACCTTCCAGGATTGTTATGAGGATAAAGGGAGGTAATATTTGCAAAACACTGTACACAATGCCTGCTTAATAAATGCTTGCTTCCCCCCTTTTTATGTATGAAGAAACTGAGATCCAAACTCACAAAAAACTGAGTTGCAGAATAGACTGTATACTGGAAACTCATAAAAATTAGGAAGGAACATTGACTATGATTTTAAAAAATTCAATTTATAAAATTAGCAAACTATCTTCATTTTGACCCTTCTATTTCAAAATCGATTTCATTTGAATCTTTCATTTCAAAGAAACTGACTGAAAATGGAGATGAGGGAATACAACCAATATCTACGCTTTCAATTCCTAAGTCTGTTCTTTCAGGATTTTTGTTTTTTGTTAAAAAAAAAATTTGGCTGAATAAGACAGCTGCTTTTCCTCTGCTTGCTGCAGCATGTTCCTCCAGAGTCAATTTGAGATTGTGAAACACAAAGGAGTGGTTTAGAAGTTCTCCAAATCAATAAATCAGAAACAAAGGAGGTAGGTCAGCTGAGTCAGGAGAGTCAAGGAAGGCCTCAGTGGAAAACAATCTGAACTGAACCGATGATGGTTTGTTTTGAAATGAGACTGTCGCGTGTCACAGGGTAATAAGCTGCACTTATTTTTGAGTTACTCACCTCTGTTTGCATACATGATTCATGGTGTAGTGTTACCCTTCGAGGGCACATGGATCATGGCTGCCTGTGTGGCAAAGCTTTATAGACTGGCAAAAGTATGAGTCACTGGGTAACTTCATTTCCCTGTGACCATTCTAAGAAGCCTAATTTTTACCCTGCCTGTCTTGAAGACTGCACTTGTAAACACTTTCCTGTTCTTTGGGAAGATTCCAAGCAGAGTTATCTAAGCCTAAATTTGTTTCTGGAATGAAGTTGTGGAACTGAAACTTGTGAGGCAGCCAAAGCATGGGACATTGTGTAGACTAACCCAAATTACTTACCCAACAAGACCTATGCTCCAGTGGTTGGGAAGAGACCAAAATCCTTCATCTTCAGTCCCCCAGTAAAGTGTATACTGAAGATGGAGCAGTGGGGAACAGAGATGGGTCAAGGGGTGGGGGTTGAAGGTTGGGGAATAACAAACCAAATCACCAGTGTTTGAACGTAAAACATCTTCCTCTCGTGCAACTTTTAATAGAAATAATTGCTATATTACTGATAGTGGTATTAAAAGGCAATGCTCAGAAAATGCTGAGTTGCAAGAGATGAACTCATGGACAGGATTAGTCCATTATATTTGAAAGCTCAGTATAATGACTGCAGTTTTGTAAGCAACTTGTTTTGTTTTAGAGGTTTTACTTTTTTTTCCTCCCAAAGGATCATAGGATGATCTAGTGCCAGAAGGAATCTCAGAGACATCTAGTATCTAGACCAAGCCCCTCATTTTAAAGATGAGGCAGCTAAGGTCAAGGGAAACTAGGTGACTTGCTCAAGGTCACACAGGGATTAAGATCCTAAATCTTAAATGGAACAATTTTTTCTACTTACTTCTCAGCCTAGGTATATTTATTTATTTATTTATTTTTCATTTTGCAAGGCCAACCACTACACACACACACACACACACACACACACACACACATACACACGCTATACGGATCACTAATTTCCTGTGGTATATAACCAATTCAAAGAAGGAAACAAAAAGAAGTCCATGTCATTAGAATAATGTCACCATGTAGCCAGTGTTTCATTAGAGATCCATTCATTCGACAGACATCTTTGTGCCTACTATGAATGCGCCACACTAGTCACGAAGGCAGATAGATATACAGATAAATAAGACAAGAGTCCTAGCCCTCAAGAACTTAAAATCAAGTAAGGGCAGTTAACCCTGTGCACAGATAACTACCATAAAGATTAGAAGGTGATTAGTGCTTAAGAGGAAGGCTTTGAGATCAGATAACTGAGCAAAGCACCAAGGACATGAGACATTTTCTTTCTTTCTTTTTAAGAGCACCTTAGGATTTAAAGCTAGAATGGGACCTTAGAGATACCCCCTGATCACACAAATCAGGAAACTGGCAGATGGGAAAGAAACAGGGTATGAGGTAGCAAAGCAAGAATTTAAGGAAAGTTCCCCTGACACAAGTCTGCTTTTTCCACTGTTTGTCTTTAAAATAGTTCTCCCTAGCATGGTCCTTGTCATGACCTTCTAGGCTCTTATCAATGGAACTGATGCTACAGCAGGAAGGCGCCTTATGACATCCTTTTTTTCTATTTGATTTTCAGGTGCAAGACTTCAGTGCTTATCTCCTAGATAAGAATTGCAGTTGAGGTTTTATATTAATTTGAAGCGAAAAAAATTAATCCAATCTGTTGCTTAGAAGGAATTATACTTCTTACAGATCTTATGAAGAAGCTCTAATTCAGCTCTAAAAAAAAAAAAAAGTCTGGATTTTTTTATAACTGTTCTGCAATTTAGCATTTTAGAGAACTGTCCAGGTGGGTAGTGTCCAAACTTTATTAATCACACCAGCAAAAAATAAAATAAAATAGTTCACATATACCCCATGTAAGTGAATTTATTCACAAATTACATATATATATACCATTGTATCAATCATTGTGTCCATTATAAGACCCAAACAAAAATGAAATTTAAAAATACGAATTAAAGATAAAATATTTGATCCTAAAGTAAATATGGAGCCACTGGAGTTTCTAAAGTAGGTACTTGACACGATTGGAGGTAAACTCTTAGGAAGTCACTTTTGAGGCTTTGTAGAGGATGGATTAAATCGAGTGGAAGAGAGGCTTGAGTCACAAAGACCAGTGAGGAAGCAACTACGGGTGAGAGGTGACAGACCTTGCACTAGGCTGGTGGCCATGTGAGAAGAAAGAAGGGGAGATAGACATACAAGAAATAACGTAGAGGGAGAATTAATTTTCTTGTTAAGGAATTGGATATGGAGGTTTAAGAGGAAAACGAGAGCCAAGGATAAAGCCAAGGTTGAAAACCTGGATCATGGGAAGGATAGTAGTGCTCATGACAGAAACGAGGATGTTCAGAAGAGGAATGAGTCTGGGGAAAGAATCCTGTCTTGGACCTGCTGAGTCTGAAACACCTACATATCCAATAGACAGCTCACGATATAGGACTAGAGCTCAAGAGAGCTGTAGCAGCAAGCACCCCAAGCGTCCTCAGGGTTTGCAGCTACCACAGGTTCTTGGATCTGCTTTGTTAAAGGAAAGCAACTCAAAATGGGTTAACAAGCTTACTTTAATCAGTCAGACATATATCGTTTACCTTGTTCAGGAGAAAAGGTCAGCACCCTGAACCTCAAAGTATACAGGCATAATTATCAAGACAGAAACATCAAGTAGACAGATTTCCAAACTGTCCAACCATTACATCCATACCCAGTCAACATCTGGGTTTCCACATTCTGGGTTTTTCAAAGCCGGGGGACTCTCAACAACGGCTTCCCAGAATTCAGATCAAATCACAAAACACTTCTCAAAGTGAGTCCCAAAACAAAGCTACACATCAGGGCTTATATAGCCTTCTCCTGGCTCAGAGAATGTAACAACCTTATTGACCCACTGGCCAATCAAAAAGTATCTACTGAAAAACAAGCCTCCCTCCCCAGGCTTCTGGTGCACTTTAGCCTAGGGGCAGGGAAGATCTTTAAATCTGCATTTCCATTACAAGAGCCAGTCAGTCAACAAGTACTTATTATGTGCCAGTCTCATGGTGTTATTCATTGGCTTACACTTTGGAGTTCACTGGTATGGGAAAGATACTGGGAATGGATATATATGGATACATGCATATATATGAACATGCATTCATGTGCAATATACGTGACTTGTTACACATCCACCGTACATATATGTGTTTGTATATAAATATGCATTACCCACGTATACATTACTTGTGTGTGTATGTAATTCAGATTGAGATGATAATTAAACCTATGGGAGCTAATAAGATCACCAAATGAGAAAGTATAGAAAGAAAAGAGCTGAAGACTGAGGACAGATCCTTGTTGAATCCTATCAATGAAGATGGGAGACAGGATATTAGAATGCTATGGGTTTCGGGGTGGGGGGTTTTCCTGTGCAGCTGTTGGCAATGACTGTATTGGGTTAGGTCATACCTTTCTTGCCTTTGAAGGGCTCATAATGGTACAGTCATGGAAGACCAATCAAAGCAGTAGCTGAGTGGGGGATTCTATACTATATAGTTGTGTCAGAGACAAGCTCACAACGGACTGTAAGAGAGCGTTGACTGTGAATCATTTCTCCACTTTGTGATTGGTTAGTTCCCCCGCCCTTTGGGAGCAAATAGCCTCCTTGGTATTATGCCATGCCTTCACTCTGGAGACCACTGACCTAGGGAAGAGGCATCAAACACATGACCTGGGGGCCAAATCAAATCAGCAACACTCCTCAGTGCAGTCAAACCAGATTAAAACATAATTGGGAAATGCTTAACAAAATTTAAAAATACAATAAAACCTAGATGATAATACATTTTAAGGCTAAGTTAATATGCTACCCCACAGGGCTCTTCATATAAATGGACTAGGAGCCCTTATTTCTATTTGAGCTTAACATCACTAGCCTAGGGCATTGGGAGGTTAAGTTGACTTACTATAATCATATAGCCATTTTATTTCAGTGACCAGAATTTGGCCTGAAGCCATTTTTCTCTGACATCATTTTTCTCTCTACTATGACACACTCCCTTTTGGGTGTGACACATCTTCATTTTTTTTAAGGTTCCATATGAATTTTATGGTAGGTATGAAGACACTGGCCAATGAACATGAACATTGTGCTCTGATGACACAATCCCCACATGGTATTAAGCATGCACAGAGATTCTGTAATTGATTCTGTTCACTAACCACATGGTGAAGAGGAGACCTGTTGATTGGGTAATGTAGCCAGAATTAAGATATGTTCAAAAAGTACTGGTCAGCCAGGGCTCAGGTTCTTGGTATGTTTTTATCCTACTCAGTTGTTTCTGCTAAGACAATGCTTAAGGAGGGAGGTCTTAGGCAAACATGTGGCCCATGAATACTGTGCTCTGTTTTCTTCCTCATTGCCCTGATTCTTTATGTTTTAGGGAAAGAATTTGAAGATGGTTATGACCTTGTGAACTTCAGAAGACCAGAAGAATAAGCCACCAAGAGGTCCTGGAATGAAATCCACACCTGGTTTTATGACCAGACAGGCCAAAGTCACCTGGGGCAAGGACTGGTCTATCTATCAGCTATAATACATTTTGAAATGAACTTGTTGGCGCAAACGCTGCGTAGAAACTGCACTAAGTTGAATATAATCTCCCTGAAGACCAAGGTGATTGGGGAAGGGAGGAAGAAGGATGAGTGTGCCCCTAGGTATTAGGGAGAAATGTCTGTAATAACTATAATGATAACGATGATTAATAATAATAATCACTGCCGTTTATGTAACACTTTAAGATTATGAAGGAGGAGTTTGTTGATCAGATAAATTCCTGCTCTCCTGGCAAGAAAATACATTTGGGGACTGTATAGGAGATTCAACAAAATGCATACATATTGTGACCACATTCTTGAAACAAGACTGATTCAGCTGGTAGGAAAGAGTTACCACAACCGTGGGATTTAGGGGAAGATAAAAAATTCATTCTCAGAACTGCCTTGACAGAAGTTTGAACATTAAGAAAATGCCTAGCTTGCAATACAGCACAAATGCTGTTTTTATTTTCAGAGAATTTTGCTCACTATATGCTTATCTTACTCATTGGATTTCACCTTGTAGCTCTAACAAAAATGTTTAAAATTCCTGAAATACTTTGTTTCCCCGAAGTACTTTTATCCCTAGTGTAATATGCCTCGGTCTTTGAATTATGTCCTCATCAAAGTTATGCATGTGGAGAGATGAAATGCTAAACATTTCACATACAGTATTCCAACTTTTTTTAAAACACAGGAAGAAATGTGACTCAGTGGAAAGAGTGATGGATTTGAGGTCAAATCTTACCCATTTACTATTGTGTGAGCTTAGGCAAGATGCTTCACCTAGTATGTGCCTTGGTTTACTCATCTACAAAATGAAGAGGTTAGTTTGAGAAGTATCCCAGTGTAGTAAGCAGGAAGAATACTGGACTTGGAATCAAGAGGACCTGTGTTCAAATCCTACCTTGTACACTTAATAATTTCAACCCAAACAAGGCAATTTATTTCTATTTGCCTCAGTTTCCTCAACTGTAAAATGGAAAGCATGTTTGTTATAAGGACCAAAGGAGATAATATTTGTAAAGGACTTAGCCCAGTGCCTGGTGCATACATAGTAGGTACTTAATAAATGCTTCATTTCTTTTATTCCAAGTTACTTACTCTATCTTGATGTCAGTTTCTTCATCTAAGAATGATGACCTCCAAGACCCCTTTCAACTCTTAAAGCTGCGATTCCATGATCCTCTAAGCTGATGACCTCTAAGGCCCTGTCTGTCTCAAAATCTATGATTCTATATTCCCTTTGGGGGGAAAAAATCCTTAAAGATGCTCATCATTGTCTCATATTCTTTTTTTTTTTTGTGCTTTCAACTAGCAGAGGGACAAATAAAGTACTCAGCCTGAAAGAAAATGAGAGTAGTATTTCCCAAACTGAGTTCTGCAGAGTCCTTGTGTTCAATGGGGTATTGTATTTTTCACTGTAAAACACTAAATATCAAGTTATGCACATGCCTATCAAAGATCCAGTTGAGCTGTGTTGTCACTAATGTGGACCACTAATCCTTAAATAAGGATCCCTATGAGCCCCATTTTGGCAGTTTTAAAATGTAATATTCTACATATTTAATTGTATCTGTGTTTATTTTGTAAAATGTTTCCCAGTTACATTTCAGTTTGGTTCCAGCCATGCTCAAGAGTGCTATGGGTATGCGTTCATCTCTGTTTTTGAGTATCTGCTGGAGGAAGTGAGTGTGTTTAGCCCAGAAAAGACAATAGCAGGGGAGACTGGAAGAGAGAGCCAATGTTCTAGTTTTCTTCAAGCACTTGAAAGACTCTCATAATGAAGAGGGATTAACCTTGCTCTGCATGGCCTTGGAGGAAATGCCTAGGAGCAAAAGGTAGAAGTAGCAAAGAGACAAATGTAGGCCTGATGTTAGAGGAAAATTATAATTCTTTAACTGAGAAACTCGCTATAAAATTTTCTCCTAATTTTCTGATTTTAGTTATATTACTTGTTTTGTTTCTTAAATTCAGAATAAAATAAATAAAATTTTAGGGGCAGCCAGGTGGCTCAGTGAGTAAGAGCACTGGCTCCAGTGTCAGGATGACCTGGGGATCAAATCTGGGCTCAGATACTTAGCACCACACCCAGAAATAACTGGCCATGTAACCTTGAGCAAGTTACTTAAACCCAATTGCTTTAAAAAAGAAAAAGAAAAGAAAATTTTAAAGGAAAAAAGAAAAATATATCCTAGCAATCAATCAAAGCCAGTTTGGGAGGCCTGAGGAGGCAATGGTTTCTCCCTCTTGGAGGGTCTGCAAACAAGAAGAAGATGATTAGCTATCAGGTTATCTTAGCTGGGCATCTTTTCCTGGTTATGGGTTGGACTAGGTAACTGTCACTATTCCTTCCAACTTTCAAATTCAGTGATTGTGTAATTTATTGTGTGGCAATTTTTCAGTATGAAAATAGGCTAGATTTCTGCTATTATGATTATGGTCTAAAGTATTCCCAACCTCCAGATGTCTTAGGGCAGGGGGTGATATGAAATACTTACAGATATCCCAGAATAGCATTTGTAGGGTGAGTTAACACTATATTTGAGGAAGTAAAATGTAGTGGAAAGAATATGGGAGTTGGAGTGCCAATCATAGGATCACAGATCTGATTCAGTTAAAGAGCACTTATTATGGGTCAGGCACTGTGCTAACTCTAGGCTGACTCTAGGGATATAAAGAAAGAAAAAAGACAGCACTTGTCATCAAGTAATTTATGTTCTGATGTGGGAGACATGTAAAAATTAGTTATACAGAAGATACATACAGGGAAAATGGAAAGAATCTCAAAGGGGAAGACTCTAGAAACCTAAGAGGGGATATGGGGACTAGGAAAAACCTCCTGAAAATGATAAGGTTTGAACTGAATGTTGAAGGAAGCCTGGGCAGCTAAGAGGCAGAAGTGAAGAGGAGTGAAAACATGCCAAGTGTGGAATACAGCCAAGGCAAAGGCATGGAGGCCAGAGATGGAGGATCATGTGTGAGGAACAATAAGTAGTCCAGTGTAGCTGGATTATAGTTTGTACAGAGGAGAGTTGAATGTAAGAGTCCTGGAAAGGCAGAAGTAGTCTGGCTTGTGAAGACTTTTAAATACCAAAGAGAGGGCTTTATATTTGATCCTAAAGATAGCACACTACCACTGGAGTTTATTAACTAGGATATGACCTGATCAAACCTAACCTTTAGAAAAACCACTTTGGCAGCTGATTAGTGAATAGATTGGAGGGAGTAAGGACCTGAGGCTGGGAGACCAATTAGAAAGTTATTCTATACACATGTAGTAGTCATAACTGTAATGCAAATGGGATGAACTCCCCCATAAAACAGAATTGGATAGTAGAGTGGATCAAAAACCAAAATCCTACAATATGTTGATTACAAGAAACATACTTGAAGCAGAGAGATACACACAGAGCAAAGTTTAAAAAAAAAAAAAAGCAGAGTTAGCAATCCTGATATCAAAGTAAAAACAAAAACAGACCTAATTAAAAGGGATAAGGAAACTACATGTTACTAAAAAGTACCACTGACAATGAAGCAATATCAATGCTAAACATATATGTACCAAATGGTATAGCATCCAAATTTTCAAACGAGAAATTAAGTGAGTTAGAGGAAGAAATAGCAAAACTAGTGGGGGATCTCAACTGTCCCCTCTCAGAACTCGATAAATCCAATCAAAATATAAACGAGAAAGCCAACTAAGTAGAAACTTATTCTAATGGTCTGATTAAAAGTTGTGTGAAGAGGTAATAGCCTGAATTAGGGTGGTAGCTTTGTGAGTGATGAGAAAGGACTTATACATATATGGGAGATATTGCAAAAGTAGAAACCATATTTATTTTATCCTTCATTTTATAGATTCAAAGACTGAAGCCCAGAGAAGTTAAGTGATTTACTCAAAGTCACCTAATTACTAAGTGCCAGAGGCAGGATTTGAATTCATATCCCCAATGTTCTTTCCACTGTACCATCCACCTCTTATTCTTAGCTATATGACCATATATAAATCTGAGTTTCAATTTCTATAAAGAGAGGATGAAATATTTATACTTAATACCTTACCTTATAGTCATCACAAGGAAAGTTCTTTGTATGTTTTAAGATAGCATGTAAGCATGAATTATTATTTCAAGTACAAAAGGGTTCAATGGACAAATTAATTAAGAAACATTGCCCTAGGGGCGGCCAGGTGGCTCAGCAAGTAAGAGCACTGGCTCCAGTGTCGGGATGACCTGGATCAAATCCGGGCTCAGATACTCAGCACCACACCCAGAAATAACTGGCCGTGTAACCTTGAGCAAGTTACTTAACCCCTATTGCTTTAAAAAAAAAAAAAATACATTGCCCCAAGCTCTTCAACTCTGAGGACATTTTGTTGTTTAGTCATTTTTAGTTATGTTCAACTCTTCATGACTCCATTTGGGGTTTTCTTGGCAGAGACACTGGAGTGGTTTGCCATTTCCTACTCCAGCTCATTTTACAGATGAGAAAACTGAGGCAAACAAAGTTAAGTGACTTTCCCAGGGTCACACAGCTAGTAAGTGTCTGAGGACACATTTGAATTCAGGTCTTCCTGACCCAGCACTCCATTCATTGCACCACCTAGCTGCTCTGAGCAGGCAAGGGGATGTTTAATGAAGTCTCTCCATCCTATTCTTATTTTCTCTATTTTCAAGGCTAATAAGATTTTTACTCCTCATTGAAAAATAAGAGTAATATATAGAAGAATGACATATCTACCCTGTTTCCACTCACCTTTCTTCTCAGAAATTTCAATGTATAGCCAACAGGTTTTACCATTCAATTATTTGCCATCCCATCTACCCACAGGATTGCTTGCTTAAGTCATCCAAAACCTAGAGCTGCAGCTACCCATGGTTGCTTTCTATGTGGTTACAGTTGTCAAAGATCTTGAGATTTTTAAGGTTGCAACTCCAATCATCTTGCAGAAGAGTCAGTCTCCTTGGGCAGACTCAGTAATCAGGGTCAGGTTTTGGTCTCAAGATGGAAATTGTTTATTCTACACTTGGATGTTGGGGTTGCTGGGGGCGGGGGGAAAGGGGACAGGCGGGAAGGGTGTAGTTTTTGTCCTACACTAAGTATAGAACATCCTTTTGACTCCTCTCCCATTGGAAGGGGCCTCCCACAACCCAGCATTTGTTCTCTAACACTCATAGCCCAATAACACTGGCTTACTATAATGATCTACATCCTAGAATCCCATGGAACTTGGAGTCTCAACTCTTATTCAGGAGCACCTGAGGATAGAATATATTTTGGGCAATGTGGGTAAGAGACAGTAGCAAGAACAAGAGGAGTTACCCCACCTTTGTTCTCAGTGCTGGTAGGCAGGGGCTCCTCCCTTCCTCTTGGCAGACATGTTGGTTGCTATTTATTCAAGTTGCTGCCTTTGCTGCCAAGTGAGCTGAGGAAAGTCTGTGCTCACAACCTTCCCAGAGGCATGTTAGAGCTAATAGAGACCTAAGATGTCTTGTTGACCAGACCCCTCATTTTACACATTCAATGTTATATCGGATTATGTTTGCCAGATCTCCAGGAGTAGCTTGTGCACTCAGAGAAGCTGGGAGGCCATCTTCTATTTATAAGTACTGTAATTTTTTAGAATGTGCCACTATTTATTTGAGAGTTAAATAGAATGACTCATGCTTCAGGGTGCCAGTTAGCACACTACATGGTTTATAGGGTCAGGTTCTGTCTGCTGTAACAAATTTTAATACATTTACATAGCAAAGTGATAGACTCTATGATGTCAGATATTGACCTGGGATTTTTCAAATGGTTCTGACTTAGCCTCCACATTTTTTCATATTCTTTTGTATTTGTCTCAAAGACAGAACAAGGTGGTCCCCAGGTTCTTTAATTTGCCAACATAATTATGAGTGTAGTGGATTATTTTGGCTTTTTTTTTCTGAGCTAAATGCAGCTGTGAGTATGTCTTATGTCCACCTCTTTGTGTATATGTGTACTTAATCTCAACCATATCAAGCGATTTTGTGGGCAGATGGCATCATTTCGCTAGATTGCAGTGTATGATAGCATGACACACAATACCGGAGAAAGCTTTCTAATCAGCAACTTTGACTAACATCAAAAAGGTTGAATGTTTGCTGAAAAGCTGTGTGGCAAGTCTAGTAAAAACCTATATACCAGAATTATATAACTTTAGTATTAGAAGAGACCTTATAGTAATTAAGTGACATCTGTATCCCCATTTTAAGACCTATTAAACTCTTTATACGCATAATTTCATTTGAAACTTATAACATTCTGGGGCAGCTAGGTGGGCACAGTGAATAGAGTATCAGCCCTGTAGTCAGGAGGACCTGAGTTCAAACCTGACCTTCAGACACTTAACACTTACTAGCAATCTGACCTTGGGCAAGTCACTTAACCCCAATTGCCCTGCCCTCCTCCCTCCAAAAAAAAAAGAAAGAAGCTTATAACACTCCTCTGAAGTAGAGAACACATATATTATCTTCATTTTATAGATGAAGAAATATTAAATAACTAAGTCAAATAACTGATTCACCTGTGGCAACAGAGCTAGTGAAAATCAGGCAGAGTTTAAAACTAGGTCCACCCAATTCCAAGTCCATCATTGTCTAAGCACCTCATTTTACAGCAGAAGAAACTGAAGCCCAGAGAATCACAGAGGTCACAGAGCAACTAAAGTCTCACATATAAAAATGTATTGATTTATAGTTGTTAGCAATGGTCCACTGAGTCTTGACTAAATCAGAAAAAGTAGATACCTCCTAAGAAAGGCAGCATGGCCTAGTAGATAGGAAGCTGGCCTAAGAGTCAGGAAGACCTGTGTTTAAGACCTGCTTCTAAAATGTACCAGTTGTGTAGCCCTTGGCAAATAATCTAACCTTTCAGTGCTCTAGAAGATGCTGATTTTCGTTAGTAAAAGGAGTTGATTTACTTTAGTAAAAGGATTAGTGTTAGTAAAAGATTTATTTTAGTAAAAGGATGGCACAATGGATAAAGTGGTGGACCTGGAGTTAGGAAGATCCTATGTACTCCTTTAGTAAAAGGAGTAGATTGAATGGTTCCAATGAAATTGCAGGTCCTGTCCATTCAAGATTAGGTGGTGCAGTGAATAGAGAGCACCAACTCTGGAGTCAGGAGGACCTGAGTTCAAATTCAGCCTCAGACACTTGACACACTTACTAGCCATGTGACTTTGGGAAAGTCACTTAACCCCAACTGCCCTCCAAAAAGCAAGGAAAAAAAATAGATTATTGGTGTTCCATCCTGAGAAAGAACTGATGGAGTATGAACCCAGATTGAATGTATCATTTTCACTTTATTTGTTTTCCATGATTTTCTCCCTTTTATTCTGCTTCTTCTTTCACAACATAACTAATATGGAAATGTATTTTACATGATTGTACATATATAACCTATATCAAATTGCTTACTGTGTGAGCACAGCAGGGAGGAGGGAGAACATTTGGAACTCAAAAGTTTATTAAAAAATGAATGTTAAAAGTGTCCTCACATGTAATTGAAAAAAAATAAAATACTATTAAGAATAAAAATATTATTGGTGTTCTAGGTTCTCTTTAGTGGGTCTGTCCTCAACTCTGCCTATTAGAATCCCAAATTTTCTTCAAGAGCTTAGCTCAACTGCCCCCTGCTATATGAGGCCTTTCTCAGTCTCCTCTGCTGCTGGTGTTCCCCCACCCCAACAACAACGACAAAAACCCTAATCCTTTTATGTCTGTTTGGATTTTTTTTGCTTTGAACTTAACACAAACAACTAAAATGAGCACAAGATAGTAGAAGAGAAAGAGAGAATTGTTTATGAAACTGTAAATCTCCATAATATACAGCTTCCCTTTTTTCAGGTATGTAATAATTTAAGCATGTTACTTTCAAAGCTGTTCTGCTTGTCTGTGATTCCTTCTGGACTTCCTTGTTTTCTTCTGTACCATTCAAAGGCATGTTTCAATGACCCCCTTTTCTATTCTTTTTCCTCTTTCTTTTTTGGGGGAACATTATCTCTACTTCCCTTTTCCTTCTCTACTCTTCCCTTCCTAATGATGAGGTACAGGCTCTGGGAACCCCCTTGAACTCTGATTGAATCTTCCCATTTGATGAGGCATTTGCCTGAGGCCATAAGCCTTTCATTGTGGCCTCTGTTACTAGCCTAGCCCTCCTTTGTCCCTCCATTGTCTCATCTCCAGGTAGCCTCCAGTTACCTCCTACCCTTAATCTCTCATCTCTGGAGTCTGACCTCATTTGACTCCTCCTGAAGACCCTCCCCAAACTCCTCCCCTAGACCACCCCTAGATTCCTCCCACAAACTTTCTGTATATGAGACCCCATCTTGTCTCCATGAGGTGTCAGCCAGAGAATGATCTAGCACAGACTCATTCTGTGTCAGATGATTCTGGCCTGCTTTTCCAATACAAGCATCACAGATACCAGAGGCTCCTTAAGAGTCTACCCATTATGGCAAACTTTTAATAAACTTTGCTTTTCTTTGGCTGAGAGAAGACTTGAGTTAAATTCATTTGGCAGGACCCGGCATGTTGGTATTTTGGGGTCTTGGGCACCGCTAACCCTATACCACATAATTTTATGGTGAACCTTATCACTCCCACATTAAGAAAAGCAAAACATTTGTAAAAAAAAAAAAAAGATGCATAGTCAAACAAAACAAATTCCCACATTGAGTGTGTCCAAAAAAAGGTCACATTCTGAAACCTGAGTCCATTACCTCTCTATCAAGAGGTAGGTAACATGTTTCATCGTCAATCCTTTGGAATCATAGCTGGTCACTGCACTCATCAGAGTTCTTAAGTCTTTTTTTTTTTTCTTGTTCTCTGATTTCTTTTTTTTTAATTTTTTTATATTTTTTTCAAATGCTTTATTAACTTCTGATTTACATCATTCATTTCTACCAGACTTTGAGTTACAAATTTTCTCCCCTTTTTTCCCCTACCCACTGCCCCAAAATAGCAGTTCCACAGGATATCCCCTCCTCCAATCTGCTCTCTCCCATATTTTTCCCATACCTCTTTTGACTTTTCCAGTGGATCTCTATGCCCCAGTGCCTGTATATCTTATTTCCCAAGTACATGTAAAATAGTATTAATAATAGTATATATGTGTGTGTGTGTGTACTTAAACATTTGATTTTAAAACTTTGAATTCCAGATTCATTCCCTTCTTCCCTTGTCACCCACCCTTACTGGGAAGAGAAGCAGTTCAGAATAGGTTGTACATGTGTGGCTAATGCAAAACAATAACATAGTAGATATATTGTAAAAGACTGACTATATTTCCCTCCCTCCTATCCCACCTCCCACTTGTTCTATTCTCTACTTTTATCCCATCCCTTTTCAAAAGTGGGTACTTCCAACTTCCCTCCCCCCCAGCTACTCTCCTGTAGGGTGAGATACCCTATTTAATGTGTATTTCATTCCCTCCTCAAGCCAAATTCAATGGGAACAAGGTTAACCCATTCCTTTTTGCCTTCCTATTCTTCCCCTCCATTGAAACCATTTTCCCTTGCCTCTTCTATATGAGATAGTTTACCCCATTCTGTCTCTCCCCATCTCCTCTCATTATATTCCTCTCTCACCTCTTAATTTCACCTTTTAAGTATCATCTCTTCCTGTTAAATTGGTCCTGTGCCCTCTATCTATGTATACCTGTAAACATATATACACACATTCACATATGTATTCATA
>NW_027187360.1:8028167-8073877 GCF_028583685.1 Petaurus breviceps papuanus | reverse complement strand
ATATATATATATATATATAATATATATATATATATATATATATATATTTCTATTCCCTTCAGCTACTGAGAAAGGTTTCATAAGTTACAATTATTGTTTTTCCATGTAGGAATGTCAATAGTTCAATTTTAATAAGTTCCTTATGATTTCTTTTCCCTGTTTACCTTCTCATGCTTCTCTTGCTTCTTGAATCTGAATGTCAAATTTCTATTCAACTCTGGTTTTTTCAGCAAGAATGCTTGCTTGAAAGTCCTCTATTCCACTGAATGACCATATTTTCCCCTTAAACAGGATACTCAGTTTTGCTGGGTAGGTGACTCTTGGTTTTAATCCCAGCTCCTTTGACCTCCAGAATATCATATTCCAAGCCCTTCGATCCTTCAGTGTAAAAGTTGCCAGATCCTGGGTTATCCTTATCGTGTTTCTACAATATTCAAATTGTTTCTTCCTCGCTGCTTGTAATATTCTCTCCTTAATCTTGGAATTCCAGAACCTGGCTATAATATTCTCAGGAGTTTTCTTTTTGGGATCTTTTTTCAGGAGGTGATTGGTGGATTCTTTCAAGCTCTATTTTGTCCTCTGGTTCTAAAACATCAGGGCAGTTTTCTTTGAGAATTTCCTGGAGGATGATTTCTAGGTTCTTACTTTGATCATGGCTTTCAGGTAGTCTAATAATTTTAAAATTATCTCTCCTGGATCTATTTTCCAGGTCAGTGGTTTTTCCCATGAGATATTTCACATTGCCTTCTATTCTTTCATTTGTTTGGATCTGTTTAACAGCATCTTGATTTCTCATAAAGTCATTAGCTTCCATTTGCTCCAACCTAATTCTGAAGCAATGATTCTCCTCATTGAGCTTTTGAGATTCATTTTCTATCTGGCAAATTTGGCTTTTTAAGGCATTCTTCTCCTCATTACCTTTTTGAGCCTCTTTTGCCATATGAGTTAGTCTATTTTTTAAGGTGTTATTTTCTTCAGTCAGGCTGTTGACTCTCATTTTGTAATTTTCTTGCATCGTTCTCATTTTTATTCCCAACTTTTCCTCCACTTCTCTTATCTGCTTCTTAAGGTCCTCTATGGCCTGTAACCAGCTTGTGTTTTCCTTTGAAGCTTTTGGTGCAGGAATTCTGACTTCACTGTCTTCCTCCTGTTCCATGCTTTGTTCCTTTTTGTCCCCAAAATAGGAGTCTAATGTTGCAATCTTCTGTCTGCTTTGTTTCCTTTGCCTGGTCATGTCATCTCTCAGTCACTTGACCCCTGGGCTTTTTGCCACAGTAGGACTCTGTCACCAGACAGGGGAGCTTTCCTCCCAAGCGCTGGGGTTTTCTCAGCTGCTGGAGGTATTAGATGGGTGCCCACTCTGAGGTCTCCACACACTCTGGCAAGCTGGACACACACCCCAGGACCTCCACCCTAGACTGCAATCCAGATCCAAGAAGGTTAAAGCAAGAGCGACTACCCCTCAGACTGGTGCTTGATCCCCCTACACTTTGCAGTCCAGGAGCTGAAGCTGCCACATGGTGCTGCCAGTGGCTCAGTGGCTTCTCACCCTGGGGGCAAAAGCTGACACACTCCCACTTACTGGGTCCCAAAGTCCAGACTGCACTGACCTCTCACTTTGCCCTTCGCATCTATGTGTTGATAAATCTGGAAACGGCCACAGCTGCTGCTGATCTGTAGTCCCTCTGGCCGGTGGCTGGTCAGGCCCTCCCTGGAGCTAAAGCCTTGGCATGGGGCTGGGCTTGGCTCCCAGAACACTGCGCTGGCCAATTCCTGCCAGGCTGTCCTCAGCAGGAGGTTAGCTTCTCTGTGTCATTTCGTGGGTTCTGCAGCTCCAAAGTTTGTTTAGAGTCCCCTTTTTACATGGATTGGGGAAGGTGGAAGCTGGAGCCGCTTGGAGGTTATGCTTCTACCCCGCCATCTTGACGTCGCCCCCTCTTAAATCTTTCAAAGTTGCTTGTATTTATGAAGTCTTTGTTATTGTATAATGTGATCTCCTGGTTCTGCTCACTTCAATCTGAATCAGTTTAGAGAAGCCTTCCTAGGTGTCTCCAAAACCATTCCTCTGGTCATTTGTTATAGCTCAATAATATTCTATCACATTTATCTACTATAATTTGTTCAACAGTTCCTGACTGATAAGCACTCTTTTTGAATCCAGTTCTCTGCTTATAACAAAGAGAACTGTTATATAAATACTTTTGTACATATGAGTCATTTTCCCCTTTCTTTGATAGACGTAGTAGTGGTATTGCTGAGTCTAATGATATACAGTTTAATAACTTTTTAGTCACTCTTTTCCTTATTCCATTCCTAGAATGGCCTTGTATATATTTTGTATATTTCTATGTGTACATTTGTCTCCCCATAGGATGTAAGCTTCCTGAGGACAAAGACTACTTCATTTTTGCTGTTGTATCCTCAAGGCCTAGCACAATGCCTACCATACAGTAATTACTTAATAACTAGTGGAAGTTAAATGGCATATTGGATAGAGTAATGGACCTGGAGCTAGGAAAAGCTGAGTTAAAATCTAGCTTCAGACACTTACTAGTTATGTGACTTTGTGAAAATTCACTCAACTTCTGTCTGTCTCAGTTACTCATCTATAAAATTTGGATAATAATGCATCTACCTCCCAAGGTTGTAGTGAGAATAATGTAACATAACATCTATAAAGTACTTGGCAAACTTTAAAGTACTTGTAAATACTAGCTATTATTATGTAAATGATAGCTATTATTATTAATACTTCTTGATTGATTAAACCCTGATCTCATCAACACTGAGACTCCCTCCAGCTCTGCAGATTGAAACTATAGGTTCTAGGGCTAGGCCTTCTTCACCCATAGATTCTCCACTAAGAATCCATACAATCTGCTTATTATTTAAAATAAAAAGAATAAAAGAACCCCTTCTCAAGTGGGAACTTCTCTTTTCCTCCTAAAATCATCACTGTGTATCTCAAAAATACTTTCTAATAGGTTGTTTTGTTTACCAAATTTACATTGCTAATATATCTTTCTAACATTTCATTTGGTTCTGCTTGGGTAGGATCCATGTGGTCATTAATAGATAATGTCACCTACCTACAAATGGGAAGGTTTACAGCTGTATGTTATAACATGCATGTAAAACAACATGCCACTGATTTAGGGCAGAAAGAAAACATTGGAGAGAACCACTGCAACTCTACTTTTCATTTTGTTGTCCTGGATAAAAAAAGGATTAAATCTGAAGTCAAGAGACTTGTGTTCAAATCCAAATTCTGCTCTTTTTCATACTTTATATCTTAGCATTTAGAGCAATAAAAGAGTTTTAGAGGGGTTTTGGTCCAACTTCCTCATTTTACAGGTGAAGAAACAGACCCAGAGACAGGAAGTCTTTTTCCTTTCCTATATTAGCATTGGGCACAAGTCCGTTTTCTCATATTAAAAATAAGGACTGGCAAGAGTCAAATTAAAAGGCTTTACAATTTAAAAAAAATGTTAGTGAAAACAAAACCAAACATTTTAAGATAATAGCAATAAACAAACTGATTTAATAAACACTTATTCAGTACTTCAAGGATCTAATGGTTTCATGACTTGTGGTGGCACCCAAAATAGTACACACACAGACTCCATTGCTAGGTCTGTACTTAAGTCCTTTCCAGCTTGGGAGCACTTTCCAGGGCTTTTATCCTCCTGATAAAGCTTCTAAGACCCCAAAGTCATCTTCCTATTACAACTGAAGGAAGACAACAATTACAAAAGCTGGTTTTCCAAAGAAAAAAGCATTTGAAAAACTGATTTTATAAGAAGTGCCCCAAACCCTTAAAGGCAATCAGGACTGACAGGTATAATCTGTTCTGATATTAAAGTAAATGAGTTTTCAAACAACCATCTCTTCCCTTCACTTTTTTTTTTAAACTCAAATAATTCATGGGAAGAATCTGTGCTGTAATAAGCATTAGGAATTGTAAGTGTCTCAGTAGAGAAGGCTGATTAGACAACCTATTGTTACTTTTAACTTACAAAAGTATTATACTTTTGTTTCCAGAAGGACTTTTACTTTTAGTCTTGCTCTGCTTTGGAAACCAGCCATTTTGCTTAAAGGAGAGGAACTATGTGGTTCTGTCATTTAAGAGAGGATAAGAAGACACCAAGCTTAGGGGCAAAGCTTCGCCTCCAAATTCTGGCTTGTTCATTTCTGCATATTCTTCAGTTACACTTGTGAGGATTAAGTGTAGAGAGACCATAACCTGAATAGATGTGGCCTACCTCAAATGGCATCACCTTGGACATATTAGTAGGCCTTCCTAATGATGAGGCATTGAAATAAATAGAATCTCTGCTTCATCCATCCAAAAACTATAAATCTAGTGGCAAGATTTTGTTCTGTTGGGTAACATTCCAATCCTGTCTTATTACCACTGCAAGGTGAACTTGGATTCAATATAAGGAAGAATAAAAATGAGAATTACTCTTGACTTAGAGTAATAGATCTTAAACTGGACAGAACTTCAGCAGCATTCTTCTTCAACTCTCTGATTTTATAGATGAGGAAACTGAGACCCAGAGATTTGCCCAAGGTCAAGACCAGAGATCGGATTTGAATCCAGATCCTCTTACTCTGGAGCCATTAGAGACATCCCTCTGTAACATGATGCTTTTAATTATTAACATGAAATTCAAAATGATAATGTATTTCTAAAGGGCAAATATATGTTCAAGTATGATAAGGTCTCAAGAGACATAATTGTCCTAATAACCATCTATGCCTTAAATTAGGCAAAATTCTTAGGGCATTATCAGGACTTCCAAGGTATTAAACAATAATGGCCATTTCCAGGGTACTCTGCATGTATAAAATATTTTTTACAGTGTTGTATCCTCTTAGCAATAGGGAATTTACTAGGTAGCTAAGTATCTTTACCCTTCATATTTGTAATTGTAATCCAAAGAGGGTAAGAGTCTTGCTTAGTAAAGGTTACCCAGCCCTTCAAATACCTAAGCCAAGACTAAAATCTTTGCTTCCTCCTTTTTGGATCACATCTCTACCTCCAGGTAAATCAGGAGAATGCCCACTTCTCAGCTTCGGTCCGAGCCAGCACTGTTGCAAACCAGAGCTAAATGTTATCCATATGGAGTCTCTGTAAAGCAATCCTGAATAAAATGTGTGCTATGGTTTGTATGTATTGGGGAAGGAAATTATAGGGCTTTCTTCCTCAATTTCAAATCTACTTCCTTCCTGCCAGAAAGAAAACTAACTAAAAAGCCTGCTTCATGATACTGTTATTCTAAAGCTTATGAGTTCCTTAAAGTAAATTTCTATATAAATGTAGTAAGCATATACAAAACAAATATATAAAAGGACAATGCTTAAATTGGTCAATGTGAAAGCAATAATTGCTCTTTTCAGAAGAAAAGTAGGCACCAAACTTTCTTCTTACTTTTCATTTCAAGTTTGTTGCTTTATTTTTCTGAAAGAAGTATTTTTCTTCAGGTCACAGCTTATTATTCATTCAACAAATATTTATTAAGCACCAACTGTTTTCTAGATACTGTGCTAGGCATCAGGAGTACCAAAACAATGTAATTGTCCCTGCCATGGAAAAAAGTACACTGTATCAGAAGGAAGAGGTACCCAGGGTCTAGTGAACACAAAGGAAACCTTAAATTATGGGAAGTGGGGACAAGAACCAATTGAGGGGTAGGGGTAGCTAGAGATTAGTAAAGGCCTTGTGTACCTTTAGGTAAGCCCTGAAAAAGTTAGGAATCCTAGGAATCCAAAGTAAAGAGGAAAGAAATCCTTTCCAGTGATCATAATTATTAGAATGCATTTTATTACACACACACGCATGCACTCACATACACACATATATAATAACTGAGATGCATCATGATATAATAGACAGAAATCTGGCCTTGGGGTAAGGAAGTCCCACATTCAAATCCTGTATCTTAACTACACTCTCTGATAATGGTGGACAAACCCCAGAAGCTCTCAGTGCCCCAGGCAGCTCAGGACTGAATGATGTGGAAGAACTGCTGACCTGTGGAGGAAATTTTCACACCACCTATGAAAATCACAGGTCTAGATCTCACCCTTAAAAAGTATGCATGGGGGGTGGGGGTGGGGGGCTGGCCAGGTGGCTCAGTGAGTGTCAGGATGACCTGGGGATCAAATTCAGGCTCAGATACTCAGCACCACACCCAGAAATAACTGGCTGTGTAACCTTGAGCAAGTTACTTAACCCCAATTGCTTTAAAAAAAAAAAGTATGCATGTGTTTGTGTGACAGAGCAACATTTTCAATATTACAGTGATAAGAATCATAGCATTAGAGAGATCTATTTGCATTTTTATTATAATAGTTCACAGGACCATAGGACTATAGTTTGAAGGGGCCTCAGAAACTATTTAATACAATCTTCTCATTTTGCAGATGAGAAAACTGAGGCTTAGGGAGGTTGTGACTTGTCCAAAGTCATACAGGTGGTGTCAGGCACAGAATCTCTCAGATCCTCTAATTCCTAGGCTAGTGCCCTTTAAAGTGTACCATATATATGTTTGTTGTGTGTGTATTACAAATGAATGAATGGATGAAAAAGCATATATACACAGCAGCATGCCGATAAATATTTAACAATCAGTTCTCCAAAAAAAATATACATATATATACATATATATATTCTTAAAGAATAATCTGCATTATTAGTATTTTCTCCATAACTTTCTTCAATCTAAACAAATAATAAACCAAGGCCTGATTTAGACTTTGCTGATTTTCAGTGTAAATGCTCACACTGAAATTTTAATTATCAGTTTCTCACGAGCCAGTTAAAGCTGGTCACAGCACATATATATAAACACATATTATATTACATAACATGTTATATATTTTATAAATGTGTACATGTATATATAACTGGGTCTATGACTTTATTGGTGTAGAAAAGTCTCAGTGAGGAAACTTCCTAGTCTGTTTCTCAGCAGCTCTTTTTCTTCCATTCCCTCCTCCTTCCTTTCTCCAACTTAATAGCAAACAGGTATTGTATTTGTCTACATAAGAAAAAGAACTTGAGTAAGTAATCAGTGATTTTACAGAGGAAGATTCCAAGATCATTCTCAGTTCCTCATCCTAAATTCTCAATTGCTTTTCAGGCAGAATCTTGCTGAAAAAATAATTACCAATATACCAGCCTGGTTTTTAGCATGCTGCATTATCATTTGCTAAATATATTCTAATGGGCTGTTTGTTTCAGAACACAGGGCCAAGACCTTGGTGTGACTCTCTCCTCCCACCTTAAGAATTTCACAAATAAATCATGAAATGGAAAACAATTAAAATAACTGTCAGTTCTGCAATCCAGAAAGAATTTACCTACATGAATCTGTGCCATTAAAATATTTCCCTTTTCCCTTTCCTACTCTGATCTTGTAACTTTTTCTTACTAAAACAGAAATAGCATGACATAAAAGAACCTGTGAAATCTTGACTTCTTTTTATCACATGAATGAGCTATCTTATGCTTTTTCTTCTTTATTAATTTATCACTGGACTAGGCTTACCTTAATAAATTCTTTCTGGGGGGCAGCTAGGTGGTGCAGTGAATAGAGCACCATCCCTGGAGTCAGAATGACCTGAGTTCAAATCTAGCCTCAGACACTTAACACAAAAACTAGCTGTGTGACCTTGGGCAAGTCATTTAACCCCAACTGCCCTCCAAAAATAACAACAACAATGGCAAGAATAAATAAATTCTTCCTGCTAAAGGTCCTCATAAATGGCAGAGGTAGGCATTCTTTATTCCTTTCTCCTTAGAAGAATAACAAGTGCTTTGTGTATCCTCACAGTAACCCTGGGAGATAGGTGCTATTATTATTCCCATTTTACAGATGAGGAAACTGAGGCAAACAAAAGTTAAGTGACTTGCCTAGGGTCACACAGCTAGTGTCTGAGGCAGGATTTGAGCTCGAATCTTCCTGACTCAGGCCTCCTTCCACTACACCATCTAGCTGCCTCAGTTTGATATGAGATTTTTTTTTTAAATACACTTTCATCTTTTTGCAAAGATTGGGATTTATGGATGGAAAATATTACAAATAATATTAAGATTCACTCTGCACTAATTTTTGCTGGAATATTTTTTCTCTGTTAATAAGAATTGCTCTCTACATGGAGAGTAGGGAGTAAGATATTTAAATATGAATTAGATAGGGATAGAGACTGGATCTGTGATTTCACTGATATAGTGAACCCCAAGTGAAGAGAGTTCCTGCCCAATGCAGGTACTTACCTTCTCTGCCTCTTAGAGAATCTTAGAGAATTGCCTAGAGGCTGATAGGTTAAGAGTCACACAGACAGTAGGTACCAGAGGCAGGGTTTGAACCCAGGTTTTTCTGGTTCCAAGTCTTACCTACACTATACCATACTGCCTCTCTTGGAGACAAAGAACATGTTAACTTTTTTTTTTTAAGATATCGGTACAAATTTAGAAAACTAAGAAAAACATTCTTATGAGGACATCATACATAGTATAACACAAACTCTTTGAATACGAATTGTTCTAGTTTTTGTTTCTGTATCCGCACCTAGTAGGCACACAAATGCTTGTGAAATATAAATAGAAAGAACAAAAAAATTAAACTGAAAGCTGTGTAATTGTAATTACCAAGTCTGGTTCCAGTGAAGAGTTGATCCCTTCACTGTGGAGGTGGAAGACTATGGGTGAAGAACAAAGAAATGAAAACTGGTCGGATAACTTTAGAGGTTTTGGTAATCTAACTTCTTTTTTTTTCTTTCTTTTTAAATCTTTGTTAGAAGGGATGACTTGTTGGGAGTATCTGTGTGGTGGGGAAGGAAAAACATATCTAGGGATGTGTGGTAAATTTTTAACATCATGCTCTCCCCATCCCTCTAAAAGAAAAAAACAACCAAAAAACATATGCATGACATGTTTTTAAGTTTAATCTGCATCATTAAAATATTCTCTATTGCTTTTTAAAGTCTAGACAGTCAACAAAACAGTAAATCAAGTCTTTGTAGCATTTGTGATTTGCAAGGTGTAAATTCTCCCATTGAAAATTAAACAGTTATTCTTGGGAGCCTATTTGAGCTGACACCAGCACATCCCTGGATGTATCAGAAATGAGGGTGATATAAAAACAAAAAGCATTCATAAAAGTAAAGTAAAAGTTGAAATGCTTCTTGAATTTAATTGACTAAACTGAATTTAATAATGCTCTTGTGTACAGTAAAAGTCTATCTTCTGTACGTCACAATTCTCCTTTCACACAGAAATTCAAGTGAAAAAGTTTTAAATGATAGGAATAAAAGGTATGGTCTTCAGTGATCATTTCCTTTTTTTAAAAAAAAATCTTGGTATATGAATATTTTCTTTCTTTGAAAGTGACTGTTAAAAATTATCTAACATTTTGTGTAAATAATATAATTAAGTACTGACTAAACAATATAAGTAATAATTCAACTAGATAATCTACCTGGACCAAAGCTAATCAGAACAAAGAAATCAATTCAAATGGTCCTGAAATCTCATTTAATATATAAACATGAATGGGCGCAGTTAACATTCCATCTCACTCTAACTGAATCATGTGATCTTGAAAGTGCAATGAGCCAAATGGAAAGCAAATGTCGCAAAATGCCATCTACTTAAATTTGGCCAAGCTACTCTTTCTAAATCTTGAGTGTTCTTAATTTCAAAGGAAGCCTGTTCTATTTGTTATGCAGTTGAGTATTTAGAGGAAATTGCTTTGTCTAGTGTAGCTATCCCTGTATTCTGAAACCCTGTAAGATTCAGTCTCTTCCAAACTTGTTTCTTTAATCAAGATAAAAATGTACTGTCAGGATTCAAATAGCACTGAACCTGGATGCAGGCAAGTTCAGAAGGATATCAGAGGGACTGCTGAATCAACATAAGTGCATCTACCCTTTAATAATATTTTTTGGGAAGGCAAGGGAAAACTAGTCTGTTGAAAGGTCATGTGCATCTAGATTCTATTTCCGATTTGTGCAATACCCCTTTGATAATCCCAAGTGTGTATGCTGTTTTTACATTTCAATCCAAGTTTCATTTTTTTTTCTGAAAGGCATAACATGTCCAAGCTTTCTCTGTAACCTTTGCCTTTTGTTTAATGTTGTTAATTATACTCTTGTGCAGTCTCGTAAATGTAAGCCCCATCGGCCAAGATTCAAGGGAGATTTTTAAAAGGGAGTCTATTTATCAAAAGAGAAAATGAGGAAAGCGCAGGAGCATATTGGATATATAAACTGTTCTTCCTGAAAAGATAAATGATTTGGTAATGAATAGATCCTCTAGGCCATAAAAAATCCATTTATTTTCTTTTGAATTTGAATAGAAGAGATTTGCATTTTCCTGCACAGTTACACTAAAATTAAAATGCAGAACATGAGGCCAGCATGCAGTCAAACTAAATAATAACCAGTGCATACTGTATTATTCATAAAAGCAAAATTAATAGAAATAGAATCAGAAGCATTATAGTTGGAGAAAAGTATATAGTCACCAAAACAACAAGTAGAGAGCAAAATGCAACAAATATGCAATTTAATCTACTACAAATCAGCTAGCTGTTCACGGTTTTGTAGCAAAAAGTTCAGTGTTCATCTACATTATTCAGAGGGAGGAAAAAAAACACATAATTGGGAGTGTTTATCTTGCATTTAATTGACAATAGTTTATCACGTCTAAAATATCTTTAATCCTGGCAGCAAAAATTTCCTATGCCTTTTGATGCTAAATTACAATGAAGAGAATTTAGTCACTTACTACTTTATTGGATTCTTATTCCCTAAAAAGAAAGAAAGAAAAAAAGACTTCTTTTGCACACTGGATTCCTTACAAGAAAAATAAATAAATAAAATAGTGCTTACCAATCACCAGGACAACAAGGAAGCATTGTATTTTACTTGATGCCAAATGTGAATAAATAAAATTTAATTGAGAAGTTTCATTTTACTTGATTTCACAAATTTTTTCCCAACAAATTTAGTGTCATTTTTAACATCCCATCAGTTCATACAGACTGCTTCAGTCTGACTCACATACAAATGAAGTCTAGTTTTTACCTTTTTTGACCCAAAGAGACCTGCTTATTATACAAGAAGATGCAATAGTATAATATAAGACTTGAATGCACAGCTTACCACTTCCTGCTTTGTGATCACGGGCAAGTTTTCCTTGCTTACAAAATAAAAGGATTTGGATCTAAATAATATCATAGATCTAAGCTGAAAGGAACCTCAGAGGCCACCCAATCCAAAGCCCTTATTTTACAAAGAAACTAGAGTCCAGAAAGGAGAAACAGCTTGCCCAACATCAAACAGCTAGTGAGGGGTAGTGCTAGAATATTCTAGCTGGGGTCTTCTGACTCTCAATCCAAGGCTCCTCCTACCACCCTGCAATCTGATATTCCCTATGGCCTCTTCCACTTTGCAATTCTGAAATTCTATGATTCTTAAGCACTTTAATCTCTCTGAGCCTCAGTTTCCCCACTGGAATATTAGAGATAGCAATAGCACTACTTCACACAGAGGAAGTCTGACATAACGAATAAAGGGATGGTCACAGAATCAGAAAGACCTGGGTTCAAATGTTGTCTCTGACAAATACTGACTTTGTGATCCTAGGCAAGTCACTGCCTCTCAAAGTGTTTTTCCTCTTTCCTCCCCCCCACCCCAACTCTCTAAGACTATAAATTGCAGGACAGGTGCCAATCTGCAGTGGTAAACAGAATTTCTTCACCTGTAAGATGCCTACATCAATGAAATCATGGGTCCAGTTCCTTTCTCTATCTACCTACAGGATTGCTTTCAGTTCAATTTAACAAACTTTTATTAAATATTTGTCATGTGTGAAGGAAATGTTCTCAGTGTTGGAGATACAGAGATACATAGGAGAGTGGCCTTGTTCTCAGTTTTAGAATGTAATGGGGAGGGAATGCAAATATATAAATATCTATGATTTAAGGGAGAATGAAATCTGTGCAAGTGTGAGATCCAAGCCAAATTTTGTGAGATATTTGAAGAAAGAGTACTCCACTTCTAGGGGAGGGATCAAGGAAAGCTTCATGAAAGATGTGGCATCAAGAACAGGTCGTGAAAGAATGGAGGGACTTCACAGGTGGATGTGGAAAAATCAGTTCCCCACACGTGGAATAGCATAGCCAAAGTTAATAGATGGAAGAGGGTGGGATGAGGCCAGGGTATAAAAAATAGTACAATTCTGAGAAATAAGATCACAGATTTAGAGCTGGAAGCATCCTTAGAGGTCACTGGGTCACTCTAATCAAATCTCATTTTATAGATGAGAAAACTGAGGCCCAAAGAGGTTAAATGATTTGCCTGAGGTGTCCCATGGGTTTTGTGTATGTATACATGTGTGCTTGATAGTTCCTTGATAATTTAGATCCAATAATGGAACAAAATGAGACACAATAATTTTTCATTTAAGAGTTACAAATCCCATGTAATTGGGGGGAAATTAAATACTAAATTTTTTTTTTAAGTTAACAAAAGGAGAATTCTCCAGTCATAGAAGAAGGATACTCAACAAGAACAGGCATCATGGATCCCTCAAGCAAATTCCATTTTATCATCTTGACCCACCAGCCAAGTATCGGAGGGGACACCTAGAAATCCTCCTGGCCGTTTGTATTCAGATAACCAGCAAGTGATGTCAATAGTCTGAGTCTCTTTTCCCCTAAGCCAATGGAGTGTCAAGAATGGATTCAAAACCCTTTTGGGGAAAAAAAAAAAAAATGAACCTTATTTGCATGGAGGAGGAGTTGGGATGTTGCTCCCACTAAATAAGCTTAAGGTAAATTTATTTATTGCTGTTGACAGACTGAGGTATCCTACTGATTGACACAAGAGGCAAATGTTGGGCAATCGTATAACAATTATGTGATCATATGTGGACAACACAGATACACAGAGAATATCCTGTTGTTCTTTGTCTGCTTGGTCCTCATCTAAAACCGGTGAAGTCAAAACATAAATGTACTAAGGGGTCACATTTTTAACTGAAGTACATTTTCTCATGAATGACCTGGCTTTAGAGGCTGAGCACAGTACTCACTAAAGCGTTAGATTCAGGAACACGTGAGCTCAAGTCCACCTCTAATATATAATAACTGAGGTAACCATGGGCAGGTCACTTATCCTCTAAGTGACCCAGGCAACTTCCTAAACCCCTAAATTATAGAGAATTTGTAAAACTCTGTGCATTGGTAAAGTGAATTTCCATCCTAGAAATATGTGTGTATTTATTTATACACATCTATATAAACACATATGCCTATGTGTATATGTATAATACATATGTACATATGTATGGTAATACAAATATAGATATATTGTTGTTTAGTTATTTCAGTCACATCCAACTCTTTATGGACCTATTTGGGGTTTTCTTGGCAAAGATACTGGAGTGGTTCATCATTTCCTTCTTGAGCTCATTTTATAGATGAGGAATTGAGGCAAACAAAGTTAAGTGACTTGGCCAGGGTCACGCAGAGAGTAAGTATCTGAAGCTAGATTTGAACTCATGAACATGAATCTTGCTGATTCCAAGTCCAATGCTCTATCCACTGTGCCACCTAGCTATCTACGCATATATGAAACATTTCTCTCTCTATAAATGTGTGTGTGAGTAGACTCTAACCTCAACACAAAAACAATTTTTAAGTTCCTACTTTGTGCAGAACATTGTGTTGGACACTAGGTGATATCCAGGCCACTGTGTGAAAGTCATTTCATCTCTATAGACTCAGTTTCCCTCATATATCCAATGAGATATTCGAACTAGATCCCTGAGGGTGATTTTAACTCTAAATCTTTATCCCACGATTCCACGTCAAGGTTGCAGCCCTCCAGGAGCTCATTGTCTAGTGAGGGGATAAGACACAGAAACAAACAGTTATCACACACAGCCTTAAAGGTTGTTGTTGTCATGTTTGTCCTTTGTCCTTCGTTCTCAGAGGACCATGACATCATGGAATGATGACATGACTTGCAGTTGACTTGGATTTGAGGAGGGAGGACTATGCAAGGTCACCAGCCTCACTTTCTCCTCCAGAGCCATCAGGGTCCAGTGGCCTTATATTCATCAAGAGGATTGGAAATTGCTCAGGATGTAAACAGCTTTTAAGAGGCACAAAACAAAGCACAGAGTGGCCTGAGGGAAACTATTGCAATCACCAATCAGGGGAATCAAAGAAGGCTTCCTAAGGAGGTGCTATTTGAGTTGGGCTTTCCAAACTAAGTAGAGACTCAAGAGGCAAAATGGGGAAGAGAGGGCATTTCAGGTGCAGAAAACAGTGTGAACAAATTCACAGAACCAGAAGATTGGACATGTTTTGGGAGGACAAAGAGTTATAAGGCTCAAAAAGGGAAAAATATAGTACAAGAAAGGAGGGATGGTAGGGGCGGCTAGGTGGCACAATAAATAGAGCCCCGGCCCTGAAGTCAGGAGGACCTGAGTTCAAATCTGAGCTCAGACACTTAACACACACGCACACACACAAAACCTAGTTGTGTGACCTTAGGCAAGTCACTTAACTCCAATTGCCCTCCAAAAAGTTAAAAAAAAAAAAAAAAGGAGGGACGGTATGATCTGAAATCCTGCTAGTGTCGGTCACTACTCATGACAAACCATTAACAAATTGTTAAAATTCAAGTAAATTGAAAAGAAGTACATTCTTTATAATTAGAGAATATTCTAAGTTAAGATAGTAGGTACATTCCAGGCCCTCAGGGAGAATTAGAAGATCCTAAAAGAACAATTCAGAACATACTTCATTCCTCAATAAATACCAGAACTCTGACCAAGAAGTTCTGTTAATATAGAAAAATAAATCTATGCCAGCATACAATAATTTGCTACTGGGGGATCGAGTAGTTTAATAATTCTTTTTAAAAAGTGCGTTTTAGCAAATTTTTATTTTATTAGAATTAAATTTGTTTTAGGGTTTAAAATATAAAGTTACTGTCATTAGCAGGGTAACTAAATCTATACTAGTATTACTTATATAGTGTTTGATTCCACTGGTACACATCTATTACATCAAGGACCTGTGATTTCATGAGAATAAGAACCATCTCTACTGACGAAAATTGCATCTGAACTTTGGGGAACCTTGGGGAGTTGTCTATGGATCAGAGATGGTAATTGACCATGTTATCACAGCTAGTACATATCCCAGGTAGAATTTAAACTCAAGTCTTCTTGGCTTCAGAATCAGGACTCTTATCCACTATTTCACAATGCCCCCCATTAATGTGACTTTACAATCTATTACAGCTCCTAATTAAAGATAATTCCAAGGAGTCCAAAACAAATAGTTAACAAAGGAATTAAATTTCATTTGCAAATTATTTGGGTTGAAGAGCTCAGGGTGTAGCTATACTCAGCAAAAACAAAAACCACCTCACTTCAAACCATTAATTCACTGAAAGAAAAATAGCCTAAAGAGTTGTGGACAAAATTACCTTGTAGACAAAAAATGTCTTTACCACCTTAGATGGTTTTCTTGCCTACTTTACAAAAGAATGGGCCTTCCTCCACTCCTTCTCTTCCCCAGGGAATATACTACTGTAAGGTGTTGAAGTAAAAGATTTTTTTAAGTGGCATATCTGAAAATGGTAGGCTTCCAATGACTTCCTTTAGTGGGTGTCTGATCTACAGCTTTTCTTCATGACTCCCAAGTCATTTGCTGAATCAGAACACTGCCATATAAAACAGACAACATTCTGTGGTGTATACAGTATTTTTCCTTTCTATTTGAAGTTCATGACACATTATCGACTTGGTGTGTGGGTGTTTCTAAAATGAATGAGATATGTAGCTCGCAGTCCTTTCCACATTCTGCACCCATTAAAAATTGTACCTTGTTTGGGCGGATCCAGTTACTTGGCAAAGCCTTGAACAGTTTGGGATTCTCTTTTTTGAGTCTGTGTCAACATACCATGACAAGATTTGGTTTAGAATTGAATCATTAAGTTTTCTCATTTGTAAAATGAAAGGGTTAAAAAAAAATTTTTTTTTAAATGAAGGGGTTAAAAGATATCTATGGTCCCTTCCATCTCTGACATTTTCTGTTTTAAAGTCCTATGATAGCACCAATATTTGCCAGTATTTTCCCACAACTTGGGTTAAGTTCAAACCTTCTTCCATCCTACAACAGGGATTAATTTTCCCTAAAAGATAAAAAGCTGTCCCCAGGACCTGAGTGTCCTTTGCTTCCTTTGGCACAACTTCCTGATCATCTAGGGGCATAAAAAAAGTGTCAATCATGGAGTCTTGGCTTTTCAGACTTGGTGGGTGCCAGAGAGCACTTCAGTGGCCATACCCTGCCCTGATGATCTGATGACCAGATGTGCTTCTATAAGGAGAGGTCACATCCATATCAAAGCTGAAGCTAAGTGCCATGGTAGCCTGTCTGTGTTAGGACAAAGTATACTTCCCTTGTTGAGCTGTTCAGTGACTAATGATTTTTTCCTTTCAACCTAAAATTGAACCTGATTAAGAAGTGCTAGTGTTAGCTCCCTTTCTAAGAGGTTCCTTCCAACTCTGACATTTTATGTTCTAAGGTCTTTTCCAGCTCTGACATTCTTTCTTCTTAGGTCCTTTCTAGCTCTTAACATTTTAAATTCTAATGTCTTTTCCAGTGCTGACACTATATTCTAAGTTTCTTTTAACTCAAATGGTTTATGTTCTAAGGTCCCTTCAAATTCTCACCTTCTGTGTTCTAAGGTTCCTATTCTGGCATTCTATGTTCTAAGCTTTCTTTCATTCCTGACATTCTCCATTCCTAGTTCCCCTCCAGCTTTGACATTCTGTGTTCTAAGGTCCATTCTAGTTCTTATATTCTGAAGTCTCTTCCATTCTATGTCCTAAGACCCCTTCTAGCTCTGACATTCTGTGTCCTAAGGTCTATTCCAGCTATGAAATCCTATGTTCTAAAGTTTTTCCTACTCTGACATTCTTTGAGTCCAATTTAGTTAGCTTGTTGTTTGGCATAATCACAGATTTTGGAGCTGGCAATCACAGAGCTAATGTCAGAGGAATCATTCCAATTCAGGTCTTTCTGACTCAAGTCCAACACTTTATCCACTAAAACTCCTTTAGACATCTTCAAGCACAAAGGTTTCCAAACTTTTCAGTCTCTACACCCCTTGGCTTTCAAGAAACTTTCCTGATCCACTTACTCAATGTGAAAGGAAATAAGTTCTCAGAGTTTACCATGAATTTTAACATAAGAAATAAAATTTAAAAGTTAATTAATAAGTCATAAAGAAAACTTTAGCTTGATGTGGTAGTAGATATCTATAATTCCTTGTACTGGGAGGGGTTGAAGTTGGTTTGAGTTTGGGAATTCCAAACTACACTGGAGCTAAAGTATATGAATAAAACGAATCTGAAAGTATCTGAACTAAGTTCAACATCAGATAGTGAGCCTCTAGGGACTGGAGGATCACTCTGCTGCCTAAGGAGGTTGTAGCAGCAAGCACCCCAAGCGTCCTCAGGGTTTGCTGCCAACACTGGTTCTTGGATCTGCTTTGATAAAGGAAAGCAACTCAAAATGGGTTAACAAGCTTACTTTAATCAGTCAAACACATATCGTTTACCTTGTTCAGGGGAAAAAGGTCAGCACCCTGAACTTCAAAGTATACAGGCAGAATCATCAAGACAGAAACAGATCAAGTAGACAGCTTTCCAAACTGTCCAACCATTACATCCATACCAAATCAACATCTGGCTTTCAACATCTGGGTTTTTCAAAGCCGGGGGGCTCTGGACAACAGCTTCCCAGAATCCAGATCAAATCACAGAACACTTCTCAAAGTGAGCCCCCAAAACAAAGCCTCATATCAGGGCTTATATAGCCTTCTCCTGGCTCAGAGAATGTAACAACCTTCTGGACCCACTCGCCAATCAAGAAGTATCTACTGAAAAACAAGCCTTCCACCCCAGGCTCCAGGTGCACTTTAGCCTAGGGGCAGGGAAGATCTTTCAATTTGCATTTCCATTACAGAGGTGTGAACCATTCCAGGTCTAAAAAATGGAGCAGGTTAAAGGGAAGCAATGTTGGGGTACAGCCTAGAAGAGGCTGGTTCACTTTAAGCCAGGGCAAGATTGGGAGACTCAGTCTGGAAAGTAAAGAAAATGAAAGAAAAGAAAGAAAAGGAAGGAAAGAAGGAAGGAAGGAAGGAAACCTACATCCTCTTACTCCAAATCTATAGATCAGTTCAAAACTTCATGGTTTGAATTGATTTTACATTGAATTAACCATTTTAGCTGAAATGAGCCAAACCAAACACTTGTTTTGGCTCTTTGTAAATACAACCTTGGGCTAATGTCATTCCAGAGCAGAAAGCTGCTATCCTCATTTTTTTTTTATTGTGTACAAACCTGGTCCATATCTTACAGTGATTTTCTAGGGTTTTGTAATTCTAATGCATCATTTGAAGTTGCACCAGCCCTGGATTTTCAAAAGTTGTGCCAGCTCTGACAGGTTCTACCACACTAGAAAGGTTTTGGTCAATTACAATAATATAACAACTGACATTTAGATAGCATTTTAGAGCTTGCAAAGAGCTTTACAGAGCTATAGTCATCTTAATGACACATAGACCTGGTAATATATGCTTTTCAAGGTCCAGTCTCTTCTTCTTAAGGCAGGCTGCCTGGTGAGGAATTCTTTGGGTTTGGCAAGTCATAAAACAACGCATGCTATTGACACACATTATAGAACAAGATAGAGAAAGCATTTATTAAACACTTCATTTTTGCCAAGCATTGTACAAAGTGCTGGGGATAGAGAGAAGTTTAAAAAAAAAAAGACAATCCCTACCCTCAGGGAGCTTGCATTCTAAGGGAAGAAGACAACACAGGAAAGAGAGCAGAAAAGCTAAGAAGAAGCCAAATGCTGAGTTAGAGGCTGGAAAGTCTGGAGAGTCAGGAGGGGAGCCTGGGTGATGGGAGTTATTGATGGCCTAGGTAAGGGATTCAAACACAGGTCTTTTGATTCCCAAGGATGAGAGAATCAACCACTGGAAGGGTGACCACAAGCTCTCAGGCAGTGGCAGCAAAGGCAGGGACTTAGCAGCTAATTAGCTGCCATGTTGGCATACAACTTTACCACCACTCCCTCCGATGGTTTACTATGGTTTATGACCAACTTGTTGATCTACCTGACTATCCTTTTTGTTTACATTGAAGGGTTCTATGTGGGGAAGTGGCAATGACATTTTTCAAACAAAGGAAAGGGCAACAATAAACATTTTAAAACTTTATAATTTAATCATTCAACAAGAATTGATTAAGCATCCACTCTGTCAGACTTTGTGCTAGGGGCTAGGAATACAAAGCTAAAAATGAAATATTTCTTGACCTCCAGGGCAATACATTTGGGGGAGAGGCAGGAAGAATCAGGAATTCCATTTGATTCCATTGATCAAGCAGTATTAAGTACTCTCTATGACCTATCTGCCACTGTGCTCCCCATTCAGGTTAGAAAGGCAAAAGGAGGAGAGGTTTTGAGCATGCTGTGAAGTCCTGCCATTGCAAACCTCTCCAAAGAAGGACTTGAACACTAACCAGGATTCAAACATGAAGGACCAGAGACATCTGGGGCACATCTAGGAGAAGCCTGGTTTGTTTTTACCCAACATCTTTGGCCCTGGGATAACTGTCTTATGGGCCATAAGTTGGTATTGTGAAAGAGACTTTGGAATAGTAAAATGAATATGAAACTTAAAAAAAAAAAAGGCAAAAGGAAAACAATCCCTGACCTGAAGGAGCTTATTATATTCTACTCAGGTATACAGGTAAGTAAACAACAGGCATACAGATAAGTAAATGCAAAATATAAACAAGAGAAATACAAAAGGAGGAGTGCCCTATCAACCCAGGAAGATCTGGACTGAAATCTGCCACCGACTAATGCATATTAGCTGTGTGTCCACTGGGAAAGTTACCTAATCTCAGTGCTCAAGGTAACTCCCTAAAACTCCACAAAAAAGACAAAAGTACTTGTAAAGGGACTTACATCTTGGAAGTTCTGAGAGTTCCCTGCACCACTGAGAGCCTATGGTGGACCAGTCAAACAAACAAAATGACTTACCTGCTACAGCCAATGAAGAGAGAGACAAATATTAACCATTGACAAGGTGCTTTGGAAAGATGGCATCTTATTTATCCTTGTGCTCCTATCTGTAAAGAGAGGACTGGCCAATGAAGAACCAGTCCTTAGAATATGTGTAGATAACCTCTGACTGCTTCCTATGGGCCATGATGACCAAGAGGCCCAAACTGGGCAAGGTATGTGGGGAAAAAAAGACTTAATTGACTGTTGATCTGGAACTCCTTGGCTAAAGTAAAGGGGCATTCTCTTTTCCTCCATTCCTAGGGGTATTTCAAGTGAGGAAACTACTATGAGCTGCTAGGTGGAAGAAGGCACTTCCCAGTTACATCCCCACCCCCACCCAGCTGCCAGGGAAAAGCAAGCAGATAATTGGACCTTTGAAGGTAACTTGAGTCATGGCTCTGGCTCTATTGAGTCATCAGTCCTTCCTCCCATGCAGCCAACCAAAAGACTTCTCATCATTCCATAGAACTAACTGAGTCATCATACCAAAACCAACTCCTGAAGTTCCATGTACTTGATAGGCAGAAAGCAGAGAATACCATGCAAGCTCTATGTAACCCACCAGGAAGGGCCAACACGAACATGTTCTGAGGATCAAGTTTTCTGGCCATCTGATGTTCTCCATCAGGCTCCCCACTGAAATTGTTCTCACTTGAAAGCTACCAGGGATGAGATACTTGGGGTGGGGGTGGGGGCACTCCTTTAGTATAGGTAAGGAATTCAGGTTCAGCCACCATTTAAGACTTTTCTTTACAATACAGTATGGACCTTTCTCAGTCACCATGACCCACAGAATTCAGTCAAATTATATCTGGGCATGTTCCAAGGACTGGACCTTTGTTGGCCTTCATTATCACCAAGATGCTACCATATTAAGCACTTTGAGGGCAGGAACTATGTTTTAAAAATAATCATCCCTATATCCACCTCTTCACATACCATGTTGTTTTTAAGTTATTTCTGTCTTGTCTGACTCTTTGTGATTCTCTTTAGGGTTTTCTTTCTTTTTTTTTTCTTTTTTGGAGGGCAGTTGGTGTTAAGTGACTTGCCCAAGGTCACACGGCTAGTTTTTGTGTTGAGTGTCTGAGGCTAGATTTGAACTCAGGTCCTCCTGACTCTAGGGCCAGTGCTATATTCACTGCACCACCTAGCTGCCCCCTAGCGTTTTCTTTTTCTGGAGTGGTTTTCTATTTCCTTCTGCAGATCATTTTACAGATGAGAAAACTGAGGCAAACAGGGTAAAGTAACTTACCCAGAGTCACACAACTAGTAAGTGTCTGAAGTTGAATTTAAACTCAGGTCTTCCTAACTCCAGGACTAGTATTCCATCCACTGCACAACCCAACTGCCCTTCACATAGCACAGCCTCCTGCATAAGGAATCAGGAAAAGAGATAATGGCACACAGTAGCTCAATAAATATTTATTGAATCAACTAATAGTGATTGAATGAATCTAGTAGTTCTGAGTAATTCAAAGAAAACTAACAGTAATTTATTAAGCACTTACTGTGTGTGAGACAGTATGCTAGGTCCTGAGGACACAAAGACAAAAAAGAACTAAGATTTCCATTTTGCCTACTCCAAAATCCTGTACCTGATGCTTACCTGTATCATTTATCATTTAACCTCCTTGAGTCCTGTGTTTCCTCAGCTGTAATATAAGAGGATAGAACTAGAACCCAGGTCTCCTAATTTCCTTTCCTGGTTTTTCCAATAACTTCTCACAGTGATCTTATGCTAGAAGTCTTCTTACTTGGCCACTTCTGTAAAATGAGGACATTGGATTAGACCGGGGTTGGGAACCTGCAGCCTCAAGGCCACATGTGGTCCTCTAGGTCCTCAAGTGAGGCCCTTTGACTAAATCCAAATTTCACAGAACAAATCTCCTTAATAAAAAATTTGTTCTGTAAAACTTGGACTCAGTCAAAAGGCTACACCCAAAAACCTAGAAGGCCACATGTGGCCTTGAAGCTGTAGGTTCCCCACTCCTGTATTAGCTCAAACCCCAAGATCTCTTTCAGGGCTGTATTCTCTAATTCTGACTCTTTTCTTTTAAAAATGTGTCTCCTCACTGAGGTCTGGCTATTCTTATATTTTCTGAATTCAAAACCATTTAGTCTTTTCAGAAGAAAACAAATATAAAGCAAAAAGGCTGTCCTTGATTACCCCTAAAAAGTAACTACTACCCATCACCTTTTATTGGCATGAGCACACAGAAAACTTCCCACATTCCAGAACATCCAGGAGAAGGGGGAAAAATCACCTCAGTAAGTATCCCATTAAAGTGTCTCATTTCCTCTAATGTTCAATGTGGCAGCCAGCCTAGCTCAGTGCCTCCCACCCAGGGATATGTTCTGCCCACTCTTGGTACTCAATATATGTTTCTTGAATTGAACTGAATTAAAAGGTATGATAAATATGGTTTCAGGGAATTTAGCCTAATAAAGAATATTGCTTTTACAAAATATCAATTGCTGTCTTAGAAAATACAGGAATCTGGTCACTATTTCCTAGAAATGACCCCTCCCCTCCAAAAAAGTGTCCTAATGTAGGATATGGCCTATGTGTCAAAAGTGCTGCATTCTGTAGATGACAGTGATGCTAACTGACCACAGCATGTTTTTAATAGATTTTTATTGTTAGCATTTGTTTCTACATGGCCTTGATTTCTCTCCATATCCTTTCCTATCCCCCTTCTAGAGAATTATCCTTGATAATAAAGAATTTGTAAAAAAAAAAAAAAGAAAGAAAGAAATGAAAATTATTCAACAAAATGGATCAATGCATTTTTTTTCAAACCTAACAATCTGACATTATATGCAAAGTTCCAAATGACAGCAGCAATGATGAAGTGAAACAGTTCCGGGCATTGACTAACAAGGTCTATGTTCAAATCCTGCCTTACTATTTCTAAAATAGATCACAGAAAGAGATATAAATGTAAATTAAGACATGTGCAAATCACTTTGCATTTTTGAATCTCAGTTCCTTCAGCTGCAAAATGAGGGTGATAATATAAACTACTGCTACTAAATGGCATTTATACAGCCCTTTAAGTTTTACAAAGTGTTTTATATAAGTTATCTTAAATGCCTGTGCCACTTTTTCCCAGGGTTGGGAAGACAGGGCTTTGTAAATGTAAGTTAACATTATTATTACTATTACTAGAACATCACTGGAGTGTGTGTTTTAGATTGTTTTTCCAGGCCTGGAAATGGATATGAGTTGAGCAAGCCACAATATTCTTTTTGACTGGTTCCCCTTGTGACCAGCAGTATTGTAATTATGTCCATAAATAATAGTAAAGATAGCTGACACTTCTATGGTACTTTACAGTTGACAGTATTTTCATGACAACAATCTTGTGAGGTGGGTGGTGCTAAAGAAAGAAGCACTATCCTTTATTATGAAAGAGATAACAAAAATGATTTTTTTTAATCCTTGGTATTTTTTTATAACACCTTTTTTTCCTACCTAGTTCAGAGTACTCTGTATTTGGAACAATTGAGATGATGTATTCAAAAACAAATGGTGAATTCTGTTGAAAGCAAAATCAGTCAAAATAATTTTCTACTTAAAACTTTATAGTTTTGACGATTGCCCTGTATAGGTTTTGCATTTATGTTAGGAATGGAAAATCAATCTCTACAGTCTAGTCATGAGTAAGTTCTTGCTATGTAGCAGGATGGATGCCATGAACTTCATTTGGGTTCCCATAAAACAGCATTAATGGCACAGGCTACCCATCTGCATACATTTGAGGGTATTCAATATCTGAAATGTATGGGCCTAGGAATAGTAGTATAAGGGTGGGCTTCCATCCCATTTAAAAGTAATTACCTTTGTTAGGTAAGTACACTTCTTTCTTCAATCAGTGAATCAGAACTGAATGTGAATTGGGCCTGTAAACCTTTTTGAATCAATCAAATACAATATGTTAAAAAATGTGAAAGATGAGGTTATTGCAAAGGAATTTCTATTCCAAAAAAAAGGAGGAGCTGTCTTACAACCAGATAGAAATTTGAGGATCTAGAAGGAAAGTGCTATACTGAACTCAGACAAAAAGAACTAGTGGCCCAGAGACAACCAGCAAAAGGGGAGATATAAAACTGGATTGTCCTAAAGGTGTTTTAGAAGACAAGACTCAGTCTGACACCACTAATACATCTACCTACTCAAGGACAGAAGGAACTCCCTAAACAAGGTATGCCCTTCCCCCAACTTTCTCTCCTAGTGCCTCTCTATTCGCACACACTATAATGGAATCTGCTGTTTTGTTACACAAATGTCTCTAGTAACCTGAATTTTACCTCAAACACAAAGAAGCCAGGGAGTAACAAGAAATAGATATAAATGTAAATTAAGACAGTACAACTTCTGCCCAAGTGTTAGGAATTTTCCTACCTGGGAGCTCACAGCAATTATGATTGAACTCATAACTTTTCACCTAAAATAAACTCCCCAAAGTCATAAAGGAGAGAACCACATGGACTCACAGGGACATTATATTGTTTTTAGACTGAGCCAAGATAACCAGTGTGACAGGGTGTTGTATGAGAATGGTATCATAGAGCCCTGAAATGTCAGGGAAGTTTGTGATAGTGATCTCTGGGCAGATGATCTGATGGATACCAAGGCAATGACTACCAGTTTTGCATAAGCAACACTCAATATTAGACCACTATTTATTCAATGAAAAGCAAACTAGCTGTGTACCATGTTTATCTCCTCTTCCTAAAGCACTGTTTTTGGAATTCTACCGAAAAGAAAAATTGTCTTACCTATCTTTTGTTTTCCATTTTTCTGTCTCTCCCTTAAGTGAATGCCTTTTAGCAGAGGGGAAAATGTAGTGCAAATGGAGAAGTTAGAGACTTAAGAGGTGCTTATCAGGTAGACACAATTGAATTTAGCATCTACTTAGCAAAAGTAGTTAGTGAAAAAAATTAGGAAACTACCAAGTGGTGCTTTGCTTTCACATGCATGAGCACAACACACATGTAAGCACACACACACACACTTTTCCTGCTGTAGTATCCCATCTGGGAGCCAGAGTTCCCTCTTTCAGATATAATAACTTTTCTACAGTATAACCAATCATTCAAAATTTTAAAAAGGAATTCCATGGGAAGGAAATATACTTGGAAGCTAGCTCTTTTACTAAAGATCTATGCTTTTTTTTCTTCCTTTTTTTCTACTTAAACTAATATTTTCAGACCATTTGAATTATTTTTTTTTCCAACTTAGTATCGATTGCCACAGGGAACACCGAAATCTAAATTTTTGTTGTTAAAGCTGGTCTTTGGCAAGGTGTGTGGTATCTAAGAAGCAGTGCTTAAGAGAGTTAAATATCACTTTGTTGTCCAAAGTTGTCGTTTCTACAACATTGTATTTAAATAAAATCATTTTCAATGGGAAGAAAAGGAAAGGAAAGAAAAGAAGAAAAGAAAAGAAAAGAAAAGAAAAACCTGAGAAGGAAAATGAGAAAGGAAGTGACTTCTCCCAAGTGACTTCAGAGAAAGGAAGTAACTTCTCCCAAGTTCACACAGCTAATATCAGTCAGGTTAGAATGCAAAGAAAATTCTGACTTCCAAACCAATGTGTTTTCTATATCTATGTCTATATCTCTATCTATCTATACCTAAAACAGGTATATCTATATCTATCTATATGATATATCTGGCCTCAGACAATAATTGTGTAAGCTAATAATCCTGGGCAAGTCATTTAACCCTATTTGCCTCAGTTTCCTCATCTGTGAAATGAGCAGGAGAAGGAAATGACAAACCACTCCAGTATCTTTGCCAAGAAATCCCAAATGGGGTCACAAAGAGTGAACAACAATAAAAAAAATTTCACACACATGCATGTGCATATACATATGCATATACAGGTGTGCATACATGTATGCATATACACATATATGAGCCTCCCATACCTGTGCTAAATTACTCCCTCCACCCCTCCAATTAATGCTTCTTTCTTGTGTTGAGAATTATCTTGGTGTTCTGTGTGTCGGTAATAATTGCTTCACTGTTGCTGGATGAGAATGATAATAGCAATGGTAATTTACATCATGGTTAGAGTATGGTTCCACTTTCATATACATCATCTCATTTGAGCCTCACAGCAACCCAGTAAAGTGGGTAACACTAGTGTCAGTGACACCGACTTACAGATGAGGAGACTGAGACTAAAATGGATAAGCAGATTTGCCCAAGGTTAAAGACTGTCAGAAGTAGAACTCATAGAGCTAAAAGGAGACTTAGGGGCCAGTTTGTCCACCCCCTTCATTTTACATGTGAGGAAACTGAGGTCCAGAAAGGTTAAGTGACTTTCCCAAGTTCACATGATCATAGAGCCGTGATCAGATTCAGGTCCTGTGACTGAGTTTATCATTTCATTTCCCCTACTCTAGGTCGTATGATTCCAAACACACATACTGCAGTGTTCTTTTCATGGTATCCCAATGCCTCAGGACACGGAAGACGATCTGACTCACTATTTAGTCCTTTCCTTCCCAGCAGAGAAGGGAGAAGATTTTTCATTCAGCTTGAAAAAGGACCTCAAATTGATACTTTCCCTCAATGCTAATGTGAAGCTATTTGTTTAGTGTACTCCCAAGTCTTTGAAAACTTCTTAGCCTAGAGACTCTCAATTCCACAGAACTGTGTCTGGGCCTGAGAACCTCTGCCCATAGGGAAACAGAAACAGGGCTCATGTGCGTGATTCTTTTTTTTTTTTTTTCAATTTAAAAATTGCTATCTTTTGTTTCATTTGACTTATATTTCACCCAACCTTCCCCCTTTCCCCCCTTCTCCCCCCTCCTTCCCAATGAGCCATCAGAGAATAATAATAATAATAAAGGACAAAGAATTTTTTTAAAACTGACATATCAACCAAGTCTAATATTATATGTAGCACTCTTTCCTGTTGAATTCTATTTAAATTCCACTTTCCTGACAAACTGAACTATTTCTAACTCCCTGACCACACCTTATGTTTTTACTTATACAATTCCCTGTGCCTGGAATGACTTCCCTCTCCATCCCCCTTCATCTGTTAAATCCCTAGTTACCTTTTAAAGCCCTATTCAAATGCCATATTCTTAGGATTATAGGATTTTAGGCACCCTAGAAATGAGTTAGACTTATCATAAATAGCTCCACTGCCTGTGACTTGGAGATCTTTCTGCTACTGTCTCTCTCTCTCTTTTTTTTTTTTCACAGAAGTGTCTAAAACTGAGGCAGTAAGATATGGTAGAAAGAGTTGAACTTGGAGTCAGGAGAAATCTGGGCTTCATCTGACCTCTGATACTTATTGCTTATTTGCCGGCAAATCATTTAATCTCTCTTTGCCTCAGTCTCTTCATCTGTAAAATGAGGATAATGACATCTGTGTTATCTACCTCACAGGGCTGTTGTGAGGTTCAAACAAGAGAATCATTTGAAGTACTTTACAAACCTTAAAGAGCTCTGTAAATGTCAGTTATCATTATTTGGTGTCATAATTAATGGGCTTTGATTTCTATAAGAGACATGAACTTGTCCAAAGTACCTTGTTCAAGTTTTTATTCTTAGTAAAATCACTAGAGCTGAATAATAAACATTTCCCTTTAAAACTAGAAGGCTGCCATGATTTAATTTTTTGAAAATATGTCAGGAGGAAGGAGAACTACTATTAATTGCTTTGAACTTATGTTTATTACTTTGGTATTCTGTTCTCAAAAAAAAAAATCTCTTCCAGTGTCATCTTGCTTTGATCAGAATATGTATTTTCCTGAGTTCCTATTGTTATAAAAAGCTGGTATATTTTGCACATGTAATTAATTATGAGCTCCATAATTACACATGCAGAACTGTGGTTTGAATGATCTAATTGTGCATGCAAATGGGTTCTAAAATGTTCCCATTCAATGGTTATTCAGCCAGCCACTACATGTGGGATGTGCCAGAGCTTACCCCCACAATTCCAGAGAAGCCATTCCATCTTCCTTCTCTATGCCTTTGCCCAGGCTGCTTCCCAAATTTCTTGGAATGCTCTCCCTCCTTCCCTCCACCCTTTGGGATCCCTAGTTTCCTTCTAGGTTCAGCTGAGGTGCAACATTCTATTCTTTTCATATGCCCACTGTCATTAGCATTTTCTACTTTGCACACAATGATTTTGTATATATTTTACATTTAGTTATCTGTGTATATGTTTTATCAATAGGTTAGTGGCATGTCAGCCCCTTGAAGGCAGGTATTGTTTTAGTTTTTGCCTTTGTATTCCTAAAACCTAGCACCGCTGTCTCCCACAGGGCACTTAAATGCTTGTTGAATAAATAGATGGATGGATGAATGGTCTCTACAAAAGTACATGTTATGCCTAAAACTCACAAATAGGGAACAAATATGAACTGTATCTCCATATAAAAATATAATTGTGATTTTGTAACTGCTTAAAATTGTCAGCCAAAAAACAAAACAAAACAAGTCAAGCAACAGGTTGGCATAGGTTGAAACAGAAGCATTTTCTTTGGCTGTCTCCCATGTGTGGAATGATCTCCCTTCTCATCTCTGCCTACTGCCTTCCTTAACTTTCTTGAAGTATCAACTAAAATCCCATCTCCTACAGGAAGCCTTTGCCAACCCCCTTCTTTCTAGTCTTTCCCTCTATTAATTATTTTTAGTTTATCCTGGATATAGCCTGTTTGTGTGTGTGAGTGAGTATGTGTTGTCTCCCACATTAAATTCTGAGCTCCTGGAAGGCAGGGATCATCTTTTGCCTCTTTCTATATCCTCAGACCTAGCACAGTGTCTGGTACCTTGTAGGTAGTTAATAAATGTTTGTTGATTGATCAAAGAATATAACGAGAGCTTTGAAGACTTCAAGCAGGCACATTTTTTTTTTACTAAAAATGGAAAACTATATGACACTAAATTTTACTTTTTATTTTATTTTTATTTATTTTTATTTTATTTTACACTAAATTATACTTTACTAAATTTTACTATTTTACTATATGACACTAAATATACTTGTTCAACTAATTTCCTACCAAATTATCAATCGACAGATTCTTTGACTGAATTAAACAAAATTAGTCTTTTACTTTGGACTGCCCAGAAACAAATTACAAAATACAGACCAGGACCAAATTAAACTATTGAAACAAAGGGGAAGAACTGAGACAACTGTCCAGATATTTCAAAGGGAGGAGAACTTTTGGGTTGAATTACTTGGATAATTATATCAATTTTCTATTACCCCTTAGCTGAGAAGAGACCTAGTACATAAGTACCCACATATTTTCCACATGGCCTCCTTTAAAAGTGTTACATAATAGCAGAGAAGATTGTGTCTTGCTACAGTGGAACATGCCCCAGAACATAAGTCAAGAAGCCTTGTGTTTAGGGCTCTGCCAACTACTTACTGAATGACCTTGAGCAAATCATTTCCCTTCTTTGGGCTTGGGTGTTTTCATTTTCAGCATCAGGGGACTGGACTAGTTGTTCTCTCTGAGATCCAACATTCTGTAGGTCTGCATGGTTGTTAGATTATCACTATTCCAGTCCTTCTGCATTCCTCATTTGCATAGCAAACCAAATAGTGACCATTTATCCTTCTTTCTTATCCTTGTTTTCCATGACTACATATTTAGACTAGACTCTAAAAAGCCTTTGTACAAAAATTCAAAATAGAGCATGCCAGATTTTATGCTTTTAACTCCTTCTTTCAATAATGAATATAATATAAAATGAAAAAAAAGTATTTAGTTTCATGAAAATCCTTCCCCTCTTAACTAAACCTTTTTAAACAAAATGCTTCTTTACTGTGAAATGAAGTCTTTTGAGTTTTTAAAGGAATGAAACCTATGTCCTAAAAGGAATGGGGGTTGGGGGGGGGGGGGGGGAGGAAGCTTTGATCGACTTGATGAACAGATCTAATTAAACAATGAATTCTATAAGGAGTAGAGAATGGCTTCTTTGTACCACATCAAATATATTAGGGAGAAAATACTTTATTTAAATGCTTGAAACTAACGCAAAACAGCTTGAAATGTAATAACCTCAGTTGTATAAATGAAACCATATGTTCAGCTGACATCAGTTTCCAAGACAATTAAAGGTCACTTTGTGTTCAACAAACACTCTCATTCTTCACTGATAGGCTTGAACTTTCAGCTAATGCAAGAACAGGTGCCCCACCTGAAAAGATCTGTATGAAATGCTCCAAATAGGAAAGAGAGGCAACCAAAGTTAGGAAGCCCTGGATTTGACCACCTTAGTCATTTGACTTTTGAGGTTCTCAAAAAAATAATATGTACATGTATATGTGTATATACATATATATGTACACATATATAATACCTATATATGTCTGTATACACACGTCGCAATATATGCCTATATGTGTATATATACATGTGTGTATATATACTAAGGATTTACTAAGCATATGTGAAACTATGTATGTATATAGATATATTGTATGTGTGTATGTGTATATACTCACAATTTATTTTTAAGTCCTAGTAAGGCATAAACTAAAGACATTTTCAAATCCTTGCCAATGCAAAAGGGTACTCAAATCCACGATATTCTAGGACCAACTGGGCAACACTGAAAACAAAACTTGATGTCTCTCCCTTCCATTCTCTTTCTATAGCTTCCAATAAAAGATACATTTACATAGTTCTTCCAGGAGCCTAGCAAACCTAGACTCTTAAAACATCAGATCTGGTAATGCAGCTCAGCATTTAGGATTCTGAAATGAGACTTTTAAAGGGATTAAGCAGTATTTGGAAAGTGAAAGTATTTCTTTAAGTTGGGGACTGTCTTCTTTCACAATGTCTCTTTATGGATGGATATCTGAAGAAAAACTTCAAAGTCCTCTTTTAAACAAGCATAAAAAAAAAATCCAGAAAGCACTTCCCAGAATGGGAGGAAAACAAATTGTTTGGTTTAAAAGAAAAGTAAATCTTACAAGCATTGATGGGACTCAAGGAACAAGTTCATAGGAATGAAAAAAAATCCTCTCCACAGGAACATAACTTTCCTCTGTAGGATTCACTCAGCGCATTTTGGTGATAATGAATTTACCCAAGGATCAAAATGATAATGAGCTGTGTCTTTAAGCTCTCCAAAACATGTGAACTGAGTTTTATGTTTCTCTTTCTGATTGATCTATTTCACAGCATGGTTTTATGGAGAAATCAGTGTATCTCCAGTCTAATAAAACCATGGACACACATACCCAGTACAGAAGCTCTTTTTATTTTGTCATTTATTTTGATTTAGCACTATTATTTTCAGTGTTGATGTTACTTAATACTGAAACACACCTAGGCAACCATTCACCTGGTGTGTATGTACCACTGGGCTGGAAAGTGGATTTTCTTAATTAAGGGAGATCACACTTACTGCAGTCACTAGTTTCTTCTTCTTCCTGCCCCTCCCATGCCCTAGATATGGATAGCTTTAACTTCCTCCAATATCCCCACTGTGCTTTAGAAAGATTTGCACAAAAGGCAGCATGTAGTGAATGAATATTTATATTTGCATACCAGTTGGAAAATATATTAAGTGACTACTATAGATAATCAGGGAGAAAACTCAGTTCCTTCTCCCTTAGAATTTATAAATGCTAGAGACAAGGTGGAAACAGGTTGTCAAAGACAAAAGGTGAAAATGATAAACGTTCTAGGGGCTATGGGAAGAGAGGCACCTAATTAATGCCTCTATAGTAGAGCTAGAAGACTGAAAGAAACATTCTGTATATACAAAAACTTTTAGAGTAGTGCTTTTTTATTTTTGGTGGCAAGGAACTACAAGAAAAATGTGTGCCCATGAATGAGAAATGCTGAACAAATTGTAATATCGAATGGAGGGACAGCTAGGTGGTGCAGTGAATAGAGCACCAGCCCTGGAGTCAGGAGGACCTGAGTTCAAATCTGGTCTCAGACACTTGACATTCTAGCTGTGTGACCTTGGGCAAGTCACTTAACCCCAATTGCCCTGCCTTCCCCCCTCAAAAAAAAAAGAAAGAAAAGAATATAATATTATTTGGCTATAATAAATGAAGAATTCAGATAGAGTTGGGAGGACTGATATGATCTGATGCAGAATGAAGTAAGCAGGACAAAGAGAACAGTTTACACAATGCCCATATTAGTGTGAAAGAAAACACTGAAAGTTTAGAACTGTACAGTGTAGCATCTAATTATGACTTCAGAAGATAGATGGTAAAGCATGCCTACCATATCTCGGAAGCAATGGACTACAGATGCAGACTACAGATGACATATATTTTCAAACACACCCAATGTGTTGATTTGTGTTGTTTAACAGTAGTTATTTGATTTTATTAGGGAAGGTTTTATTAGGGGTGAACGATCTTTGGGAAGTGATATCGATAATAAAAAAAGGGCATTAATAAAACATTTAAAGTGAGGGAAGATGAAAAGAAAGGCTTAAATCTTCAGTAAAGGGGAGATAAAAGTAGACACAATAAAAGACTAGAGTTGAATATTTGTTCAATAGTTTAGTTTTCTAATGAAAATGTCTCTGTTCTTGAAAAATTGCCCTGATTGAAAAGCCATGACTAGTAAGATGAGTTTTTTAATGAAAAAAAAAATTTTATAGGTCCCCTTTGACATTGTGCTCAGTACATTCAGCCCTATAATGCCAAATAGTAATCCTTGGAGGAACACACAGCAACTCAAAAGAATCTGGTCTAAGCATCCACACCAGAAATATAAAGTGGGTGAAGAACCCACATTATCTAGACTAAGACATGTGTTTGTAAGAAGCATCCCTTCTAATGAATGCCCACATATCCTAGACTGGCATAGCGGATGGACAAGGAACTGAACCTAGACTTGAGTAGGAGGGAGAAAGCCAATTTCAGGGGTCCCAAACAACTTCCTGGCACAGAGTCGATTTCAAAACATCAAGCACTAGAAGCAATCATAGGAAATATTTAATCCAGTTTTCTTATTTGACAGGTTTGGAAACTGAGGCCTAGGGAGATTATATAACTTATCTGAAGTCACATCATATGGGTTTAGCTTGAAACCAGAACTTCTAACTCCATTCAAGCCTCTTTCTACTGGGCCATGCCGCCTTCTACACTTCTTCCTTCAGGCTAAAATTTCTTGAACACTAATAATTTCCTGGAAATGCTATAAAATTTGCTTCAACAAACATTAATTAAACACTGACCATCTATAGAGCCTGATGCCTGACATTGGGCGAGATGAACGTTTTAATAAGATACTGTCCCTACCCATATGGGACTTACAGTCAGCCCAGTAATGATAAAACACACAAACAGATCATTATGATGCAAAATGATGTATAATGAATGCATTAAAGGGGAGCAAAGCAAATACTACATCAGGCATGTGGAGGAAAAGGTCGATATTGACAAGGTGAAATCAGGGAGGGCTTTCATAGAGGAGGTGATAATTGAATTGAACTCAAAGGACCAACAGACATTCAACCAGCGAAGGGAGAGAGGGAGGATATTCTAAACATAAGGAAGGGTATAAGCAAAGGAGTGGAGGTAGAAAAGTGCAGAATGTAGTACATTACATAGAGCATCAAAACTAGAGTCAAGAAGACCTCAGTTTAAATACAGACTCAGACACTTACTAGTTTCGTGACCTGAGCAAGTCACTGACTCAGTTTCCTCAACTGTAAAATGGGGGTAATAATAGCACCTACTTCCCAGGGTTGTTATGAAAATCCAATTGAGATATTTGTAAAGCACTTAACACAATGCCTGGCATGTGGTAAGTCCTTAAATAAATGCTTATTTCTTCCTTCCTTACCTCTATGTTTGGGGGGGGTAGAAAGTTGTACAATTGGGTTGAATCAAAGAATATATTTCAGGGTATATAAAAGAGAAGGTTGGAATGGGAGGTTGCAGTCAGATTGTGATTTGAACGTCAGATAGCTGAATCTGAACTGGAAGTGAGAGTGAGCCACTTAAGATTCCAGAGCTGGGGAGTGAAACAATCAGATACATGAAAAAGATAAATTTTGTATTTAAGATGGATTGGAAAGAGGAGAGGAAAAAAGATTGCTTAGGAGGTTATTTAAATTATTCATTCAGGTGGTAATGAGAGTCTTTGTTAGGACAATGGAAGGAGGATTTCACTAATGTGAAAGATGGTGATTAGGCTACAAATCACTCTCTGTGGCTGGATCACAGAACAACATATCTCAGAAGAATCAAAACTCCGAGTAAAATGTAGGATAATGTAAAACTGCATGATAGATGTAAGCAAGCTGCAGCATATTTACAATGATGCTTTAGGGAGAAGTGAATTGAAGGATGTTATTGAGAACATCAATGACCCATAAAAGAAGAGGACCAGAATGAGAGATGGCAGCTAGGTTACGTAGAGGATCAAGCACCAGGTCTGAAGTCAAGAAGATCCAATTTAAAATCCAGCATAAGACACTTACTTGCTGTGTGAACCTGGGCAAGTCAATTAACCCCTATTTGCATCTGTAAAATGGAGACACTCTGGAGAAGGAAATGGAAAAACCTCCCCAGTATCTTTGCCAAGAAAATGCCATGGACAAGTCAATGGGGTCATGAAGAGTCAGACATAAGAGAATGACTGAACAACAAGAATGAGAGAGATAGCAGATGGGCAGCCTGAGTTCTACAATGGTTTCCTTGAGATATTAAAGACCAGAAAAAGACCTACAATCAGCCCAACAGGGGAAATCTTCTACAGAAGGTTTATGGGAAGACATGGATACAGATTTACAGTGAATGAGAAGGGTAAATCTGAAAGGAATTGCACTATTGAAATCTTGAGTATCAAAATATCACTACATTTCTTACCAAACTCTAGGCAAATTCATAATACTTCATGTTTGTATAATGCTTAGCATTTTAAAAAGCACCTTGCCATACAAATCTCTGCTGCTCTAACAGAATTCACTGCTCCTTTCACTATTAAGATGAATTAAGCAACAGAACTTTTTACTGAATGCTTTAGTAAATGCCTAGCCTTGTGTTCCTCCTTCCCTGGGTCTCAGTTTTTATATCTATAAAATGGGAATAATGATCCCTATCCTTTTTTTTTATCTTCATAGCATGGTTGTGAAGGTAACAGGATAGGGATTTTTGTCCACCATTTACAAATAAGAAAACTGAAACCCAAGGAGAGATGAAGACAAGGCTAGACTACTAAAGCAATCAGTAACTACCGTGTTTCCCCGATAATAAGACCTATCCCGAAAATAAGCCCTCCCCTTACTGTGTAAGATTCCTCTAAAATAAGCCCTCCCTCAAAAATAAGCCCTATTGAGATTGCTACTGTAGTGAAGGTGATCCCCTGCGCTACACGCTACATTACGGTACCCTCTGTATGCACCGTCCCCCCCCCCCGGGTGAAACGCACGCCGCGCTCCGAGCTGCATCCAATCAGAGCTGCAGCAGTGAGTGCGTCATCCTGTTCTTCCCCAGTGATTTGCTTATTGAATAAAGGTACATTTTTTTGTTCACATTTACCTGCTTATTAAAATTGCTGTCAATGTTCATTAAAATAAGCCCTCCCCTGAAAATAAGCCCTCTGGTGTTTTTCTGTCCAAAAAATAATAAGACAGTGTCTTATTATCGGGGAAACACGGTACCTGTTGCTTAACTAGTCTACTCTTAGTAGAAGTATAGGAGTGGTGAGATTCTATTGGAGAATCAGAGAATACTAGGGTTAACCCGGAGGGAGCAATGATTTCCCCATCCTTTCAGTTTTAGGAAGTCAGTACTGTCCAATTCTTCTATGACTTTCAGCTGGAACATGGAAAACTCAGGCCTTGCACGGTCTAGCCAAAATTCAAACAGCCATTCAAATAGTTTGTCCTTTGTAAGTGTTTGAAGAAAAAAAAAGATCCACCTGCATGTTTTTCATCACCTCTCTGAGGGATTTTAAAGCACTCTATCCTTGTGTCTCTTCAGATAAAATTTGGTTTTCCCAGTATTTTTGGAAAGGATGCTCTTTGTTAACTTAGTGCTGTCTATAACCTCAGAGAAGGGTTTATCTTTGAAGGGTTCTGTATATATCTGACATTTCAAGATTCTTTATAGTAATGTGAGCTTTGTTATAAATGTGAAATCAACCAGGAGCTAGGGAACACGTTCACTTACTGTTTTATAATTTCATTCTCCAGTGTGCCATTTTCAGAGGATGAAAATTAAGCAACATCTTTCAGAATTAAAGTGTTACTCAATCTGCTTGCTTTCTTAAGAAAGAATTACCTCAAATGGCTGCATTATCTTTGGACACTATCCTGTTTTTGAATAAGGCAATAATGAACTTTAAAGTTCATTATAGTAAGATCAATTTGTGATTGATTTATTCATTAGAAAAGGTCATCCACTGTAACTAACTTGAATTAATCAAAATAGCATTGTAAGATAGAGTTGGAAAAGCCCTTAGATTTCATGTAGTCCAACCTTGTTGGGATAGCTAGGTTGTGGAGGGGAGAGTGGCAGGCCTGGAGTCAGGAAAACTCTTCTTCCTGAGTTCAAATCTGGCCTCAGACACTTACTAGCTGTGTGACCCTGGGCAAGTCACTTCACCCTGTTTGCCTCAGTTTCCTCATCTGTAAAATGAGCTAGAGAAGGAAATGGCAAAACACTCCAGTATCATTGCCAAGAAAACCCTAAATAGAGTCACAAAATGTTGGACAGCTGGACACTACTAGTCAACAAAAACAACAGTCCAACCTTGTTTTACTACAGAGGGGAAAAAGAAGATCCATAGAGCTGAAGTGATTTGTCTAAGGGCACATAAGCAGTAAGTGCTAGAGCTAGGATTTGAATGAGGAGAGTATTCTGATTTCATTTTCCACTATACTATAAGTAGCTTAGGAAACATAGCAAATAAGTCTTAAAATGAAGGTTTATAAAATATCTTTTCCTCATGCACTAAAGTCAATTTAAAAGACCATTCTTGGTTAACTTCTTAGTAGTCAATTTTATTAAATCATAAGCTATTGAAGACATACAAAAGTATATAACCACCTTGGCAAAGTAGAAAAACATTCTCTAAGAATACAGAAGGAGACAGGACTGAGGAAACAGGAAACAGGAATCTGACAATTCTGGAAATACCAGTATCTTCTGCCACTCTCCTCAAAAGAATCAGTTTTAATTGGATTATCCTGATTCAAAGGATGGCAAAAATGTCCAGAAGGCAAATGTTAGGAAACCTAAGTTACTACCACCAAGCACTTCTGGCCACATCATACTTAGCAGATTTCAAAATAACTGGCTAAAAGGCTTTTTTTTCAGTCCATCAAACCGATTATTGTTATAGAATTTTTTTTCTCTCCTTTCCACTCCAAGCTTCCTAGTTATAGAATCATAAACTCTTACTGGAAGAGACCCTAGAAATAGTCTAATCTACCACCTTTATTTCACTGAAAAGGAATTTGAGGAAATCTCAAGAGACCTGAAGTGGCTTGTGTAAGATCAGGCAGAACTGAGACTTAAATCTAAGTCTTCAGACTCCCTGCTCAGAACTAAGTTTTTATTTTTCATTTCTTTACTATATTCAGTTAAGATGTATGAGCCCAAAAAGTACAGACAAAGGATCTCAGCGCCATTATCTCTAAGGTTGGGTCCTGATGGTGCTTCTACAACCAATGAGAAAATGAAACACTTGATCAACAAGTTGATTGGCCTAAACCATGCAGTTCAACTGGTTTGACAGTTTTTTTTTTTTTACTCAATTGACTAGTTGCTTTGGTGTCATATGAACCTTGCCAGCATGAGCAGTTACCTTCTGAAGCACCCCTGGGGCAATGGACCAGTTTGAATGTAAAACACTTAAAATTGTATGGATGACCCCTGGATGTAAATTGGTGATGAGTTGCATAATGTAGTGCTATAATCTCTGCATCCACTTTCAGTCTCTTAACTTTCAGCCTTAATTGCTTTTGATCCTTCCCCTAACAATTCCTGATCAAGGTGAATGGGCTGCAGGGAATAAAGTCTGTCACCAACCAGAAGCAAAAGGTGGCACTGGAAGGGTTGATTGGCATTTGAGACACTGCCATGAAAAAAGAGCTAATATTTCAACTTCAGGTAGACTGCTTGACTTCCCTGTAGTTTAAGAATCTAAACCCTCTCGTTTAATTTCCTTTTATACAGGAGTATGCTGGAGCCAGCCCCTCCAGCTCTTGAGAGCCAATTGTAAAATTTTCAGTAAAAACACTTATACTTCAGGAATCAGTAAATGCTACAATCTGGGACTTGATTTATTGTTTTGTTGATTGTGTAGACCTAAGAAAGCAAGGGAGAAAATGTTAATGATGAAGATTAAGCTTATAAATGTGTCATAATTCATTTTCCCCCCAGAGACCCACTTATTAAAACTTTACTTGAACATTCTTGCTTGTGAGAGTATGGCCCTGGGGCAGCTAGGTGGCACAGTGAGTAGAGTGCTGGCCCAGAGTCAGGAGGACATGAGTTCAGATCCGGCCTCAGACACTTAACACACACACACACACACACACAAACCTAGCTGTGTGACCTTGGGCAAGTTACTTAACCCCAATTGCCCTCCAAAAAAAAGCAAAAAAGAAAAAACGAGTATGGCCTCTAGACTCTGAACAATCCCATGTGCAGGATATATAGAATAAGTAACATATAATGAGATAAAAGGATGTTCTTTTAGACTTTAGTGGATGTATTTGCAGTTCTAAGCATGTTCTTCAAACAAGCCTTTTTAGACTGATTCTTGCAACCAGTGAGATCATTGATTGGCCTGACAATGATAGCATAATTCTTCACAAAGTTTTCCATAGCCACTAAATCCTAGAAAAGGAGGTTCTTTGGATGTGTCCACATTGTGAGTGCTTCTCTTTTTTCTGGGTCATTGTTTAATCCCTATAGAAATACTTTATGGCCTATATCCAGTCTTCTTCCTACTTTCTAGAACTAAAGTCAGAGATTATCATTAGTCATAATAGTAGTAGTAGCACTGGCTCCAGTGTTGGGATGACCTGGGGATCAAATCCGATCTCTGATACTTACCACCACACCCAGAAATAACTGGCCGTGTAACCTTGAACAAGTTACTTAACCCCAATTGCTTTAAAAAAAAAATAGTAGTAGTGGTGGTAATAGTAGTATTTAGTATATTTTTTCTGATACTTAATGATAATAATTGTTATCAATAATAATACTTACTAGCATGTATATCATGCCCATGTGCCAGGCTCTGCTAAGCCCTTTACAAATATTACTTCATCTGATTCTCATAACAACCCTGGCACATAGGTGATATCATCCCCAGTTTACATCTGAGGAAACTGAGACAGAGGTTAGGTGACTTGCCCAAGGTTACACAGCTATCAAGTGTTTGAAGTAAGCTTTGAACTCAGTTCTTCCTGATTACAAGCCCAGTACTCTAATCCCTGTGCCATCTACCTGCTTTTCATTGAGGTACTTAGCTAAAATTAAGAGAGAATTAATAGAAACCCATGAAGAAAAAGGTTTTTTTTTTATTTCAAAGGTTTGAATATTTTTAATCCCTTTTCATTAGGAAAGAAATAACTACTGTCTCATGCTCAAAATGAATGATCAAATTCAGAGAAGCTCAGTGACTCAGTCTATGAAAGTATCCTGGAAGACTGCAAATTTTGTACCATCCTTAGAATTAAGGGACTTATTTTCATAAGAACTGAGGTCAGGGATGGAATGTGAAGAAAGTATCATGAGCTGACAGCAAACTTTTGCAATCAGTCTGGCTGGACTATTATTGCTTATACATGCCACTGGTCCCTTATCCCCCCAGCCCTTCATCCCCTGCAAAAGCTATCACTAACCCCTCCTCTGCCATCCTCCTCCAGTTTCTATGCTGTTGCTGCCTACCCCCACTTCCTCCTTAACTAGTTTTGCCCCAAGAGAAAAAAAACCTCCTAACCACACCTCTGATTCCAAATTTTTTAAAATAGTGAAACTTACTTAAAGTAAATTTTAATGATGATAATGATGATGAGAGATTGGACATAAATTCTATAATTTAGTAACAAAGGTACTATGGCCCTTATAAATGTTGTCATTTGGCATATTATCTTTCATTTTAATTATTTTTCTCATGTTCTCTAACTATCTACCATAGTTTGGCTTTCACTATCCAAAAAAAATTTTTCTAGAGAGTTCTACTTTACTCATTTTCAAGATACTTAGCAAAAATTAGTAAAGAACTAATAATAGAAACTCCAAAATTTTTTAACTCCTCCCTGTAATTCAAAAGTTTAAATATCTTTTTAACCCCTTTGCATTAAGAAAGAAAGAAATGGCTCATGCCCAAAATAAATGATGATATTCTGAGCTCAGTGAATCTGTTTTTGAAAGCATCCTGGAAAACTTCAAATTCATTACCATCCTTTGTCTAAAGGGATTTATTTGGTCAGAATTGAGTTCAAGGATGGAGTATGCAGAAAGTGTCATTAGCTGGCTTTTGCATCAGTCCTGCCTGGGATGTCATTCTTCTTAGGGAAATTTGCATTTTCAGAGTAAGAACTAGAAGATCAACCACCTTGTTTGGGATCCAGACTGGCTCTTTGACAACTTCAGTATTGACCAAAATGTATCTGCAGCCTCTTTGACCGGAGAATGAGAAGGTCTTTATGTAGCAACCAAAATCTCAAACACTCTCCATATATAAGGTACAGAAATTTGCATGAACAGTCAATTCATAGAAATGAGTTCCTGCTTGCTTTACACTGAAATTCTCCATTACCTAATCCATGCAAGGCTAGTCCTTCACAATTAGTGGGGCTGGAGAGACCATTGTCAAGTGACTGAGTCAAGCTGGCCTGTCATCTCAATCAGCCAACAGTCAACAAGCATTTATTAAGAGCTTACTCTGTGCTTTGTGCTAGGTGATGGGATTACAAATACAAGCAGAAATAAAGACAGTTCCTGCCGTACTGGAGCTTACATTCTAATGGGGGAGGATAACATGTAAAAGGAAATTGAAAAGCGAGGAGAAGGGGTTTGATGGAGAAGTCCAGAGGGATGCCTGGTCTGGATGCCCTCCTTAAATGGAAGCTCTGAGAGGAATCATATAGTCAGGAGAGGTCCGTAGCAGAAGGTACTTCTGAGGCATAAATTCCAGGGCTAAAGTGATCTTCTCAGGTAAAGAGGTTTCTTTAGCATGATGGAGAAGGGTGGCCTCAAGTCAAAGAACCAGGAATGTAATTCATGTTCAGAACCAGTCCTATCTACAAAATAATACTAATTTCCTGATAACTCCTAGTGTTCCATGGTCAGCTATCGGGGAAGGTTGATTGGAAGTGCTTTAGGCTTTTCATCTGAAACACTGGTATATTATTTAGCAGTGAATTAAAGCTCTTTGGGGGAGGGAGGGGAAGGCGGCTAGGTGGTACAGTGAATAGAGCACTGAACGTGGAGTCATAGAGGACCTGAGTTCAAATCTGAACTCAGACACTTAACATTTACTAGCCTTGTGACCTTGGGCAAGTCACTTAACCCCAACTGCCTTGCCTTACCCCTCCAAAAAGAAAAAAAAGCTCTTTGGGGGTATCTTAGAATCAGATCATTCCAGTTTGAATTTTTCCTCCTGTGGCTACAGTAGCTACTTGCATCTGTACTATCTGAGGTTTTCCTTTTGGCTAAGGGTTTATGTTTAATCCAATAAGTTGTTTATAGTTTAAAGACATTTTTAGCTGTTCTTTAAGTGTTGAGCTATGAAAAATAGATTGGAAAGTAAGAGTATCTTTCAAATTTCACATGAAAAGGACTTCAGATTAGATGGACTTTTGTATTTTGTCCTGGAGAAGGATAAGGAAGTTGATATAATTGTTATTTATCATTTTCCAAAGGATATTCTAAGAGTATGTTTAAGCTTACTTTTAGGGAAGAAATACAAATGTTTAAGAGCTCATCTCTTGGGGCGGCCAGGTGGCTCAGTGAGTGTCGGGATGACCTAGGATCGAATCTGGGCTCTGATACTTAGTACCACACCCAGAAATAACTGGCCGTATAACCTTGAGCAAGTTACTTAACCCCAATTGCTTAAAAAAAAAAGAAAAAGAGCTCAACTCTATAGATGCACAAGCTGAAGAAAGAAAAGTGAACAAAGAGCAATATTATTTGGACCTTATCTCTATTTTTGCTGAATTTAATACTTTTACTTAAATACTTGAAAGATCCCTGATTTCATCACAACAGATACTCCCTGCACCAATACAGACCCTTACCAATTTAGTAGACTACCTCTGAAGTGGCTGGAAAAATTAATCACCTTCTTGCCAGTCTTCAGGTATGAGTGGGGTGGGACCTGAGTAGGATGGGATCAGCTTGGTCCTTGGATAGTAGACACACCCATGGACATTCAAAACCTTTCCAACTTGGTGGAAATTTATGGAGCTTATGTTTCACTGCCTTTGAGAACCCAGGGTTACCTTCACACAACAAGGAGATATAGAACATCTTTAGTGGAGGTGAAATCATTCTATGCCTTGATAAACATTTGAATCATTGAAGTCAAATTATGGATATAATCAAATAATGCTTTTGTTTAATATTAGGTCTTTTCCAGTTTCAAGTGGATAGATGAGTTTCAGTTCTAGAATTATCTTTGCTGCCCCACAAAGCTTGCCCTAAGGCTAAGCCAAAAAGTAAGATTTCATTTGTCTCAACTAGTTGAGACAACTAGACAGCTGAGTCAACTTTTCCTCCCTAAAACATAGTATGGAATAGAAAGCATTATTCATTATTATTCATTGCTGAATATGTGCCAAGCATGGTGCCATATACTGGGGATAAAATTGAAAATCTTGGAGACAGTGCCTGATTTCAAGGAGCTCACATTCTAAATGAAAGGAAAAAGCACACAAAGGAAGGTTCATTTTCACATCTATCAGTCAGTCAAACAGCACGCATTAAGCACCTACTATTTACAGCATCACACTAAGCACTAGGGATACAAAGAAAGGTTCTCAAAGGAATTGACAATTCAATGAGGGAGACAACCTACAAGCAACTGTGTACAAACATGCTCTGTGTAATTAGCAGAGGAAAAGCCTAAGAATAAGAAGAACTAGGAAAGTCATCTTGCAGAAGATGAGAATTTAGCTAAGACTTGAAAGAAACCAGGGTAGTCAGGAGGTGGAGATGATGAGAAGGTTTCCAGACATGGGGGACAGCCAGGGAAAATGTTCAGATTTAGGAGATGGGAATGTCTTATGTAGAGATCACTGTCACTGGATCACAGGGTAAGGTATAAGAAAAGTAGAAAAATAGGAAGGGGTCAGGCTATGGAGGGCTTTAAAAGACAGAGAATTTTGTATTTGATTCTAGGTCAGGCACTCTATCTAGCTGCCCAACTGTCCAGCTCCTCTCATACATGGGTTCAACTCAACAATTAATCAGTCAATCAATATACAAAACATTTATTAAGAATATATTATGTGTGGGGCGGCCAGGTAGCACAGCAAGTAAGAGCACCGGCTCCAGTGTTGGGAAGACCTGGAGATCGAATCCCGGGCTCAGACACTTAGCACCCACCCTGAAACACCTGGCCGTGTAACCTTGAGCAAGTTACTTAACCCCAATTGCTTTAAAAAAATAAAATTAAAAAAAAGAATATATTATGTGGAAGGCACCCTGCTAGGTGCTGAATATACAAAGACCAAAATGAATAGTCCCTGTACTCAAGAGACCCATGGTAATGGTATTCCATCAGGAAATACATGTATATATATAGATAAATGCAAAATAGATAAAAGATGAGACGGAAGGTACTAGAATCTGGGGAGAATCAAAAAGGTCTTATGTAGGTGGTGACAGGATCTTAGTCCTAAAGAAAAATAGAGATTTTAAGTGGTAGAGCTGAGGGTAAGAGGAGTTTATTCTAGGTATGGCAGATAACCAGTTGAAAGGCATGAAAAATGGAGTGACATGTATGTGGATTTAATTATAAACAGGCCAGACTGAATATAACATAAGGTACATGAAGGAGAAGGCATAATAGGCAGGAAAAGCAGTTTGGCCCAGGTTATGAAGAGCCTTAAATGCGAAACAAAGATTATCTTAATTGATAGAGTGAATAGAGAACACTGGAGTTTATGGAGTATAGTAATGACAGTCAGACCTACACTTTAGGTAAATGACTTTGACATCCATGCAGAGGATGGATGAGAATGGGGAGAGACCTGGGGGAGGTCAATTAGGTATATATATATACCTAGTATATAGTAGTCAGTAAAGGGAGGTCATGAAGGTCTGAACTGGAATGGTGGTAGTGTGAATGGAGAGAAGAGAATAGATGCCTGAGATATCATGCAGGCAGAAACAAATATGACAATTTCTTGGACATGTGGTTTGAGGGAGACTGAGGAGTCAATGATGATACAGAGGGTACTACCCTAGGTAAGAATGGCAATGACTTAGAAAGCAGTAGGAAAGGTTGGAAAGAGATGGGCTTTGGAGGAAAGGTTCTGTTTTCGATCTATCATCTTTGAGATGTCTATGGGATACCAGGTTCAAAATGTCTACTAAGTAGTTGATGAGCAATAGTGGCACTCAGTGAAGGAACTAGAGTTCATTTTATGGGCCTTTGAGGCATCTACATAAGATGATCATTAAGCTCGTGGACACTGATGAGATCATGACGTGAGAGAATGTAGAGAGAGGAGTGAATGAAGTCCAGAACAGAACCCCAGACTGGCAGGATACCCCCAGTTAGGGGCATGATAAATAACGATCTAGACAAAAAATAGCTGAGAAGACCCAGCAAATGAGAAAGATGAGGATGTTTTTGTTTAGATAAACCTAGATTTCCCACCAGTTTTTGCTTCTATTTTCTCAATTTTGATGGATTCTCTGAACATCTCAGTCTCTTTCCCTGTCCATTAGATCAATACTCATCCCATCCAAATTTCTGTTGAACAAGATACAGGATCTGCCTATTCCTCAATTCAAACTCAGCGGCCTTTTCTTAATACTTTTCCTCCTCAACTTCTTTGTATAATTCTCATTCTCTATCTTTTCTTGGCCTTCATCAAAATGAACTACCTTAGTTCTCCACTGACTGACTCCTTCATTTTCTGGGTGTGCTGACAGAATCTTACCCAAACACAAAGCACCACTTCCTTTGTGAAACTTTTCCTGATCCCCTGATTGGAATTGAGCTCATCACTCTTGAAACTTCAGAGAATTTTGTACCTCTTTTATGGCACTCAGTACACACTAGTTTATATTATAGTTTTTGGTGATTTGTTTTATCCCCATCTATAAGTTCTTCCACGATAGCAACTATATGTTTTACTCATTCTTTGCAAAGCCTACTATTATACTTTGCATATAACAGGTACTGAAGAAATATTTATTGAATCTAATTAAATTTATTAAATAGAAATATTTATCTTCTTCATAGGCTTAATATGCAAACTAAAGTGTATGAGTTATTTTGAACCCACAAACAAAATATTGATTGATATATATATATATATATATATATATATATATATATATATATATATATATAT
>NW_027187360.1:8018574-8028157 GCF_028583685.1 Petaurus breviceps papuanus | reverse complement strand
TATATATATATATATATATATATATATATATATATATATATATATATCAGGGCAGCTAGGTGGTGCAGTGGACAGAGTACCAGCTCTGAATTTAAATCTGGCCTCAGACACTTGCTAGCTGTATGAGCCTGGGCAAGTCATTTCCCCTGTTTTCCTCAGTTTCCTCATCTGTAAAATGAGCTGGAGAAGGAAATGGCAAACCACTCTAGGATCTTTGCCAACAAAACCCCAAAGAGGGTCACAGAGAGTCTGACATGACTGAAAGAAATGACCAACAATAACAAAAATATAAATATATCATTTGAATTTACCACTCTGAGTTAGGTCTTCATACTCATACACTTAACAACTGACATTTATATAGTGTTTTATGGTTTCCAAAGTATTTATGTCCATTATATCTTTTGTGTCACACACCCTCAACAGTCCTAGGGAGTAGGTAGCACAGAAAGTATTATCCTCATTTTACAAATGAAAAAAAAAATGAAGCAAACAAAGGTTAAATAACTTTTGCAAAGTCACACAGTGAATATGAAGGTAGAGAGTAAAGAGTAGAGACAGGATTCAAACCTGCTCCTCTGGCCTCCAAATCCAGGCTTCCTCCCTCCAAGGAGTAGCTGCCACACAATTTAGAAGGGATAGGAAGTCTCTAAAGCATCTAGTGCAATTGCTTCATTTTACAGATGAGGAAACTGAGACCCAAAGAAGGGATTTAAATGAGGTCACACAATTAAAGTATTAGAAGCAGTATTTGACCTCAGGTCTCCTGACATTAATTCCAATGCATTTCCCTCTGCACCATTGCTTTAATTTGTCCTATGCTTCCACAAAAATTGTAGGTAATGGGAGATTTTGAAAACTTGAAAATGACTTTTGAATAACCTTGTAAAGGAGCCATTCACTCCCTGTTATTTAAGTCCCAATTTTTGAGGCATTCCAAAAGTCCAAGTGAAGTTTAAAACTGCTAAATCTTTAAATTGCATTAAGAAAAAATTGGGAATGCCCTGAATAATATTGTTTTAAATATCTGTAAAGACTCTAAATTGAGAGTTAGATTAGGTTGTTTTATTGACAGCCAAGAGCAAAATGTTACAAATGTCAGTTTGTACTTGTAGCGCTGCCTCATAGCAGGAGAAACAAACAAAACAAGTCCCAGGTGAAGAGCAGGCAAAAACATAGGTTGTTTTGTAAGTGACTATAAAAATAAAACTGAAGGAATGGAAGCAATATCGCTGTGTTCAGTGGGAAAGTTCACTAAAACAATCAATAGTCATGTGCCAATGTACTAAGCAACATTCTACATTCTATTCTCTTAGATCACAAAGAAAGGCTACAGAGCCAATGGTTCTATTGCCGCTATTTTGTTCCATTACATCTTCCCATGTGTAATTATATAGTCCCTGCAAAACTCAACGTGCTTAATACCTTAATACTTTGAGCACAAAGAAGACTGTAGTCGTATGACTTTGCTATATTTAGTAAAGTCTCTGTTTTCTGTTTAGCTCTCTGCTCACAATTTTCTGCTCTGAAGAAACAGGAGTTTCAAGTGTATACTGATCTTTCTCATTTCGTGAATGAACTGAATTAGCACCTGTTTTCAACTGTCAAAATACATTAAAAACTGGAAGGAGAAGGTTTATGTTCTGCTCTTTCATCATGGGAGGTAGTTTTTTTTTTCTGTTTTCCTCTTCAAAAGAAGGGAGGAAGGAAGGTAAATATGGTATTTACTAAATTTTTCTGAAATCTAAAATGTGTATTCAACCAGAGAATACAACAGCAGAATTGAGATCCCAACCTACAGTGATTTCAGTAAAAACAACTTCTGAAAGAAAAAACTGGCCCATATATCCCTGTAATATTATTTAAGAAACCCAAAGGCAATAAAGGGTTAATTTTACAGTAGGGGGAAGGATGATTAATTAGAACCTTTCCTTCCAAAGTTATCTTCCAGCTACTTTGAATGTATTATGCACACCCAATTATTTACACATTTTGTCCACCATTAGAGTATAAACTCCTTGAGGGTAGGGACTATTTTTGCCTTTCTTTGTATCTCTAGCACTACACTTAGTACCTACCATATAGTTAGCACTTGATAAATGCTTGTTAATTGATTGATTGTTTAATTACCTAACTGGTTGCCTTTATGATCCACCTTTAGAAAAAGTCATCATCAGAAAAGGATTGAAAACAAATAATACTAGTTTAATGAATATAATCAATTGGAGAAAAGGAGAAAAGGTCTGAGACCTTGGCTAAGCCACTGAACTTTTCTTGAATTCACTTCTCTCATCTGTAAAATGAGAGGGTTGAATTCAATTCATTTCAATACACATTTATTAAGCTCTTACTGTGTGCCAGGCATTGTGCTAAGTGTTGGGGGATAGAAAGAATATAAAAAGTTCCTGCTCTCAAGGAGTTCACAGTCTAATGAGATAATGTGCAAACATGCATGTGTATATATATTTACATGTATACACACAAATGCACAGTAAACTATATGCAAGATAAAAAGGAAATAATTAAAAGTGGTAAACCACTGGAATTAAATGGGGTTAGGGAAGGCTTCCTGTAGAAGGTGGGATTTTAGTTGGGCTTTAAAGGAAGTCAGATGCCTCTTCTCATTTTCACCTGTTAAAATCCTCCAGATCAATTCCCACTTCCTCCATTATGCCTTCCCTTCTCTCTCCAACTGTAAGTGAGTAGCTAGTTCCTTAATTTTTTCAAGAACATGTCTATTAGATTTCTTCTTTGATCTTCATATTCTCCCTTGTGTCATTCTTATCTGTGTATACTTATAGTAATATCTAAGTTTGCTGACAGCAGGCCCTATTCCTCTTTTCACATTTGCATTTCTAGCTTCCAGAACAGTGCCTTGCACACAGTAGGGACTTAAGGCACATTTGTTCAACTGAGACTACCAAATCCAGTGTGGATCCCAAATACCCTACATTCATTGTGATATGGTTTTTGTTCAATTTTTTTCCAGAGCTATCTAGTTTATAGATTATCCAGACCCAAAGAATCCTCATCTCTAGTTCCAATTATACAATTAGTTAGTTCTGTTACCTTTGGCGAGTCATTTAGCTTCCTTGGGTCTTAGTTTCAATACTTGTATAAGAAATGAGAGGGATTGGACTAGATCACCTTTCCCAAAATACTCTTACTGTGAAGTACTTCTGGGTTTAAAATATATTGACAACTCATATTGGTTCATATAATAGCTCTGAGATAATTGGGGACACGAGATATCAGAGAAATATTGCAGTAAATCAAGGAAATTGAGTCCATTTTTCTAGTCTCCCAAATGCTATATACTAAATTACTTTATGTGCATACACATACACAAAACATTCTAATCAGTATTATATGAATATATAGAGAATTATGAGAGTTATATGAAAATATATAGAAGTAGTCTTTTGACAGTGTTAAAATATCAGTAGCTTTTTAGTTATAGAATTATAGAATTTCAGAGTTGGAAGGGATCTCAGAGGTCACCTGGTTCAAACCATACCCTAAAAGACCCCTTATTATAACATATGTGACAAATAGACCACCAATGAGCATGACTTTACTGTCTCCTAAGTTAGCCCATTTCATTTTTGGATAGCTCTAATTGTTAGGAAGTTTTTTCCTGTTTTTGATGGAGCCATTCTGGTCCTTTGCGATCATTATTTCCTTTTCTGGATGTTTGCTGACCAAATTTGATGATCGATTCTATAATTTTTTCCAGGAACTGAAGTCAAGTTCACTGGCTTATGCAGCTTGCAGACTTTGTAATAGCTTCCTCTTAGTCATTTTTATTCAGTCATTTCCAGTTGAAAGATCCTTGTCCTAAGTAAAGAAAACCAAAGTCAAAAAATAATTGAGTAGTTCTACCTTCCCTCTTTTGTTAAGTTACTCCAGTATAGTAACTTTATCATTACTACCTTCCCTGCCCATTAACAATTTGAATTCCTTGGAATACAAGTACCCCAGGTTCAGGAGACTGTGGGTCCACACTCATAAAACTGTAGCAGATGAGTCCCCACTCATGGGTTTATCTTTAGATATTAGCCAGATGACATGATGAGTAAAAGCACTTGCTGAAGTGGAAGATAAGACAAAATATTTCTTCCATAAATCTGGGACCTACTATCCCACAAATACATTTAACATCAATGTTGAAAAATGCATACATGTTGAGTTTATGAGTAGAAAGGCACTCACTAGGAACACATGATCATGGCACCAAAATTAGTCAGACCTACCTGTAATAATGAAGGGCCCCTGGTATCCTTCATAAAGTTCTTGGGCTTTTCTCACAAGAAGCAAGCTGCTCTGCTGGACCCTGTGGCTTTCTTCTGGAGTAGTGGTAGTGTTTCTGCTCCTTGGTTCTAAGTCTCCACCATCCTCAGCTTCAGGGTCAACTAAATTCTTGTCCCAGGGTGTTAATGGATTTTTTTTTTTCTGGAAATAACTGGCATCCACACAATGCATTCAACAGGAGTCTTTTCCTTTTCTGCTCCCTGAAAGTCTCAGCCCTCTAGCCTACCATCTTCTGAACAGGATCATAGCTCCAAGCACCAGATTCTAGATTCTTCTCAACTCCACAGCTAAACTATCAGGCCAAGTTTCCCATGGTCACATTCCTCTGCTACAAGATACCACTGATGATGGGAGAAGAGAAGGAATACCTTCCTTTGCCCTGATTTCAGAATTGTATTATTATTAACATTTTCACAGCCATATTGGGATAGTTTCCCTTTTGCAATTTTAGTCAGTGGGATCCTACTTAGCTCTTCTCTGAGCCCTTTGAAATCAGCTTTCCTAAAATCTATGGTTCATGTTAAATTATAATTGGCTTTCCTCTCTTTCTCTATCACAAACTCCACAAAGGAATGATCACTTTCCCAAAAGGTTCCCATCACTCTACCCTTGTAACTTTTCCCTTCCTGTTGGTGAGGATCAGATCCATAATAAAATTCTGCCTTATGTTTCCTCCATCTTTTAAAGGAAAGTTATCAATAAATGAAGTAAAGAAGTTATTAGGTTATCTGCTTTTGGCAGCAAAAAGTTTCCAGGAAATGTCTGGACAAATGAATCCCCTGTATCACTATGCCATTATACTTTTCATTCAGCCTTCTGATCTGTTTCACAAATTCCTCACCCATTTCCTTTATCTCTCCAAATTGTCTATAATGCTCCAATGACAAAGTAAGTCAAGGCAACAAGAATTTATTTAGTACTTACTCTGTGCCAAGGACTGTGCTATGCACTGGGGATACAAATACAAGCAAAAAGAAAGACAATCCCTGTTTTCAAGGAGAAAATATCCTTATGAAGGAAGGTAATACCCTGAAAACTGGGGTTAGGGGAAAGTGCCCATGCAGGGGCATGAAAAGTCTGGAAAGTAAGAAGCATATTTACATAGAGAATGACAGTTGTCTGGTCTGTGCTTCTCCCTATGATGGAAGCCCTGGGAGGAACTTACCAATGGAAGAAAGGTAGCATCATGGAAGAATGTTCCAAAATGAGAAGGCCATAGGGATGGATGGATGGTTCAGGGTGAAGAAACCCCTGGAGCTGAGGAAAGTTCCAGGATAAAACTTTATCTGAGGCATACTGGCAAAGTCTGGCAAGTCAGAAGCAGACAAAATCACTGTTTTCCCCTCCATTAAATCTGCATCCAAATGCTCTCTTCCATGCTCCCCCCTTCTGGTTCCTGTATTTCTTCATATATATACCTGTTTAATAGGAAATGCTATTCCACTCTAAACCCCTTTAATACATTTTATTTCTTTTGAATAACTTATACCCAGCCAGAGCCATATTTTAATCATGGATTCCAGCCCACTTCTCTTCCTCTTCCTTCTTTTTCTTCCTCTTCCTTTTCTTATTCCTCTTCTTCTCTCTCTCTCCTTCCCCTCCATGTCCAACCAAGAATTATTAACATCATCTTTTAGTCACATGCCACCTGATTCTGAGATAGTGTATTTTTTCATTTGATGAAAGTGTAATTAAAAACAAGTTTTCATAGCTTCTCTCAGATGTTTTAATTCAGAAAGAATTGTTTAGAAGCATTACTGAGTTATTGAGATTACCCTATTTCAAAAACCACACTTATATTTTCTAGAATTTTAGAAACTGACTTGATGAATAAAATATCACAGACTCTCAGATTTGGAAGATACTTTAGAGATAACCTAGTCTGACATATATATAAAAATTAGATCCCTCTATGAAATACCTGATGAGTGGTCAAAAATCTTTGTCTGATGACCTTTAGTGAGGGGAGATTAACCAATTAACACCTGAGGCAGCTCATTTCACTTTGGGTTGGCTCTAATCGTTAGGAAGTTTTTCCTGGCATCATGGCTATGTGCCTCTGTCAAAAGATACCACTGAAGAGGTTACCCACTAAGAGAGTTAGGATTGCTCTGGAGACCCCAAAATACCAACATGCCAGGTCCTGCCGAATGAATTCGACTCGAGTCTTCTCAGCCAAAGAAAAGTAAAATTTATTAAGAGTTCACTTTGCATTAGACACAGAGTAAGTCTGTGCTAGGTCATTTTATAGCACTCTCATTATTCTATGGCATTCTATGGCGCTCTCACACCACATGGGGTCTTACATACAGAAAGTTGTGGGAGGAATCTAGGGGTGATTTAGAGGAGGAGTTTGGGGAGGGTCTTTAGGAGGAGTTATGAGGTCAATGAGTGATTAAGGGTGGGAAGTAGCTGGAAACTACAGAAAATGGTGGGCTAGGCCAGTTCAAGGGTGAATCTATATTTTGATAGGTGGGAAGTTTAGTAACAGAGGGTGGGAACTAGATGAGCAATGGAGGGCTAGGCTAGTAGTTAGCAGTTAGTAACTAGGCTATAAGTCTGGGCCCAGTCACAATGGGAGGCATATTGCCTCAAGCAAATGCCTCATCAAATGAGACAATTTAATCAAGAGTCCAAGGGAGGTTCCCAGAGCCTGTACCTCAAGGACTCAAGGAGAGCTTGAGGGGGCTCCCTGAGCCCATACCTCATCACCACTGATGACAAAAGGAGAGAAGGAGAAGGAAATACTTTCTGCTTCCCTTTCCAACTTTACAATTTCATTCTTAATGTTTTCACATTCATATTGGGCTGATTTTTTTCATCTAGAATTTTAGTCTTTGGGATCCTACTTAGCCTCCTTCTGAATCCTTCAAAATCTGCCTTCTTAAAATTAAAGGTGCTCCTCACCCGAAATTAGCTTCTTTGCCACTTCCACCTATCACACAGTTTTGCCCTGTAGGGCCAGTCAGAAAATGTCTAATTCCTCTTCCTTATGATAACTCTTCAAACACTTGAAAATTGATAAGGTAATTGCATGCAATTTGACATCTAACCTCAGAATGCAGACTGAAAAATTTTACTATGTCATTTACAAAAATAAATGTTGTTTTTTTTTTTTCCCTTCACCCCTGTCTCACATAAAGTAGCCTTTTCCTAGCCAAGGCATACCTCTCTACATAGACTTTTGATTCCCCCCCATCCTACATTCTCCAAGCACATTGTCCTTTTTCTGTTTCTAGTTTTCAGTTTCTCTCCATCGGTTCCTTTTTTGCTATTTACAAACCTGCACCTTTCCATTCGTAAACAACAACAAAAAAACCCTTGCTTCATTTGATTATGCCCAATAACTAGTGCCTTATATAATCTCCTTTAAAACTTTTTTTTCTGAACTTAAATATTGAAAAATGAGCATTTCCATATACACAGCAAAAAAACCAAAATGTTCCTATATGAAACTGTGAAGCTCCATTTCACACCACTTGCTTTATAAAAAGTATAATATAGGGTGTGTCTAGGTGGCCAAGTGAATAGAGCAAGGGCCCTGGAGTCAGGAGGACTTAAGTTCAAATTTGTCCTCAGACACTTAACACTTACTAGCCAAGTGACCTTGGGCAAGTTAAGTCTCTTAACCCCAACTGCCCTGCCCTCCCTCCTCCAAAAAGCCAAAAAAAAACCCCAAAACAAAAGTATAATATAAATTTTATGTTACTTTCCAAACTTTTCTGTTTATTTGTGCCTCTTTCTGTTTTCTTATGTGCAAGTTTTAAAATGTTACAACTACTTTTTTTCATTACTACTGCAAACCCTCCCCCTCTCAATTAAATACCAAGAGAATGAAAGATGAAGAAAAACCCCACTTATAAGAAATAAACAAGGTCACAAAACAAAACAATTCCATAAAGTGGTCATGTCCAAAAAACTATCTCTCTACATCTTTATCTATCACCTTTCTATTAGAAGGTGGGCAATATGCTTCATTATAGGTACTCTGGAGACGTAGGTGGTCATTGCATTGGTAAAAGTTCTTAAGTCTTTCAAAGTTGTTTTTCTTTACAATGTTGCTACTTTTTAATTTTTTCTCCTGGTTTCACTCACTTCATTTACTTTGTACTACCCAAAATTCTATGAATTTTTTTTTCATTTCTTATGGGACAATATTATTTTACTGCATTCATATATCACAATTTGTTCAGCCATTCCCCAGTTGTCTGAGAGGCAATCTTAAGACATCTCCTTATAATCCAAATCTTTGATTTTTTTTTTTATTCCTCCCCTCCTTGTAATCTTCCCTTCAAGATCAGGAAATTTGTTTTGCTGGTGATTTTTTTTTCCCAAATGCTTTATTAACTTCTGATTTACATCATTCATTTCTGCCACATTTTGAGTTTTAAATTTTCTCCCCGTTTTTCCCCTACCCACCACCCCAAAATAGCAGTCCCACAGGATATCCCCTCCTCCAATCTACTCTCTCCCATATTTTCTCCCACACCCCTTTTGACTTTTCCAGTGGATCTCTATGCCCCAGCGCCTGTATATCTTATTTCCCAATTACATGTAAAATAGTATTAAAAATAGTATATATATATATATACATATATTATATATATATACATATATTATATATATATATATATAAATATTTGATTTTAAAACTTTGAATTCCAGATTCATTCCTTTCCTCCCTTGTCACCCACCCTTACTGGAAAGATAAGTAGTTCAGTATAGGTTGTACATGTGTGGCTAATGCAAAACAATAACATAGTAGATATATTGTAAAAGACTGACTATATTTCCCTCCCTCCTATCCCACCTCCCACTTATTCTATTCTCTACATCTATCTTGTCCCTTTTCAAAAGGGGGTGCTTCCAACTTCCCTCCCCCCAGCCTCCCTTCCATCATCCCCCCTCTCATCCCCTTCCGCCCTACTCTCCTGGAGGGTGAGATACCCTATTTAGTGTGTATTTCATTCCCTCCTCAAGCCAAATTCAGTGGGAATAAGGTTGACCCATTCCCTTTTGCCTTCCTATTCTTCCCCTCCATTGTGACCATTTTCCCTTGCCTCTTCTATGCGAGATAGTTTACCCCATTCTGTCTCTCCCCATCTCCTCTCATTATATTCCCTTCTCATCTCTTAATTTCACCTTTTAAGTATCATCCCTCCCTGTTAAATTGGTTCTATGCCCTCTATCTATGTATACCTGTAAACATATGCCCATATACCCTCATATATATATATATATATATATATATATATATATATATATATATATA
>NW_027187360.1:8015291-8018564 GCF_028583685.1 Petaurus breviceps papuanus | reverse complement strand
TATATATATATATATATATATATATATATATATATATATATATATATTTCTATTCCCTTCAATTACTGAGAAAGGTTTTATAAGTTACAATTATTGTTTTTCCATGTAGGAATATTAATAGTTCAACTTTGATAAATTCCTTATGATTTCTTTTCCCTGTTTATCTTCTCATGCTTCTCTTGCTTCTTGTATCTGAATGTCAAATTTTCTATTCAACTCTGTTTTTTTCAACAAGAATGTTTGAAAGTCCTCTATTCCACTGAATGACCATATTTGCCCCTGAAACATGATACTCAGTTTTGCTGGGTAGGTGACTCTTGGTTTTAATCCCAGCTCATTTGACCTCTGGAATATCACATTCCAAGCCCTTTGATCCCTCAGTGTAGAAGCTGCCAGATCCTGGGTTATCCTGATTGTGTTTCCACAATATTCAAATTGTTTCTTCCTGGCTGCTTGTAATATTCTCTCCTTAATCTGGGAATTCTGGAACCTGGCTACAATATTCCTGCAGGCCAGGAGCTGAAGCTGCCACATGGCGCTGGCTAGCTGTGCCAGCATCTCAGCGGCTTCTCTCCCTAGGGGCAAAAGCCATGCACTCCCACTTACTGGTCCCAAAGTCCAGACTGCACTGACCTCTCACTTTGTCCTTCACATCTATGTGTTGATAAATCTGGAAATGACCACAGCTGCTGCTGATCTGGAGTCCCTCCTCCAGTGGCTGGTCAGGCCCGCCCTGGGGCTAAAACCTCTGTGTGGAGCTGGGCTTGGCTCCCAGAGTACTGCACTAGCTGATTCCTGCCAGCCTGCTGGGCTATCTTCAGCAGGAGGTTAGCTTCTCTGTGTCATTTTGTGGGTTCTGCAGCTCCAAAGTTTGTTTAGAGTCCCCTTTTTACATGGATTGGGGAAGGTGGAAGCCAGAGCAGTAGGGAGGTCCTGTTTCTATTCCGCCATCTTGCTGGTGATTATTTTATCCTTTATTATTCTCCCATCCCCATCTCCCTCTCCTTCTCTACTAAGTTACTTTTCCCTATGGTCCTAATAGATGTGGTTAGTTCTCACTTATGATATCTTTTTTAAAAAAATTAAAGTTTATTATTTTCAATTAGCAAAAAATCTACTTTCCCTTCCCCTCCTCCCATCATGGCGGGGGGGAGGGGTAGAAGAAAAGGAAAACCCTTCTAACAAATATATGTAGGAAAGCAAAATTAATTTCTTCATGTACCATGTCCAAAAAATATCTCAATCTGTACCTTGAGTTCATTGCCTCTCTGTCAGGAAATGGTTAGCATGTTTTGTTACAGATCCTTGGGAATCCTGGTTAATCATTTTGTTGATCAGGGTTCTTAGGGTTCTCAAAGTTATTTGTCTTTAAAAAGTTGTTAAGATATAAATTGTCCTCTTGGTTCTCATTTTGTTTTATATCAGTTCATACAAGTCATTCCATGTTTTTTCTGAAACTGTTTCTGTCATTATTTCTTATAACACATTTATATTCCAATACAACCATATGCCATAATTTGTTTTATCCATTCTCCATTATCCCATTTGTCCTATATCTCCATAATCCCGTTTCCAGATTTATCAACACATAGATGTGAAGGACAAAGTGAGTGGTCAGTGCAGTCTGGACTTTGGGACCAGTAACTGGGAGTGCATGGCTTTTGCCCCCAGGGAGAGAAGCCATTATCCATATCCCCTTAGTTTCCAGTTCATGCTACCACAAAAAGGGCTGTTATAAATTTTTTTCATTATATGGATCTTTTTCCTCTTTTTCATTCTTTTGAGACATAGTAGACCTAGTAGTAGTATCACTGGGTCAAAGAGTATGCACATTTTAGTAATTTGGGGGACATATTTCCAAATTGTTTTTTTATGATGACTATCCAAATCATAACTCCACAAATAGACTACCTATTTCCTAAGGCACTTTCAGTATTTATTTTTCTTTTTTCCCTAATTTTGCCAATATGATGGATGTGAAATAGTACTTTGAGTTGCTTTAATTTTAATTTCTCTAATAATTAGTGATTTCAGGCATTTTAAAATATGACTATTGATAGCTTGTATTTTTTTTCTTTGAAAAATACCTGATCATATCCTTTGATGAGTTATTAATTGGCCAAAGGCTTTTATTCTCATTTATGATTTCTTGAAATAGAGTGTCTGGACATTTTTTTTTATCATGTATTTTTGGCAATGCAATGATTCTTTTTTTTTTTTTAATTTCAGGCAATGGGTTTTATTTTTATTTTTTATTGAAATTCTTAATTTGCTTATCTATATTAATGTCTTTCAAATGTAAGTAAGGTCCCTCTCATCTGTACAAGTGTATTAAATACTAATTTCAAACTTGACTTTTCTGCTAGTTGACAGGAAGTATATAACCTGAAAAGTGGGCAGGTATCCTTTTTTAAGATAACTTTTTATTTGTATATTCTGTGATACTGTAGAGAAATACTAACACAAGTTGTTTTTCTGATATATCATTCAATGGACCCACAAACTGGTTGTCATCACTTCTTACAGCACACAATTAGGAAAGAAGCAGATTCAAATAATTTATTCTAGACCTTTTCTTCTTTCATACTCTAAAATATCTTCATTGTGTTGTTGGAGGAGAAAGGCCCACAAGCCTGCAGTAGTGCCCAAGATTAGTATAACTTTCAGCCAGTTGGGTTTTTCATTTTGGTTGCCCCGAATGTAAAATGCTGAATGAACCAAAGTGTGGCATGGGACTTGGGCCCTGGAGAGGAACCGGGAGAGCTGCGGCAGCAGCATCAGGGACGGCACCATCTTAGTCCGTACCAATGCAATGATTCTTAAATGATCTCTCCTTGACCTGTTTTCTAGGTCAGTTGTTTGGGGGGTTGGATAGTTTATATTTTCTTCTATTTTTCATTCTTTTGATTTTCTAATATGTTTTGCTATCTCAGGAAGCCACTGATTTCATTTGGTCTAAGGTAATTTTCAGGGAAACTATTTCTTGGTTGTTGGTTTTTTTTTGGAGGGGGGAGGGCAGGGCAGTTGGGGTTAAGTGACTTGCCCAAGGTCACACAGTTAGTACTGTTTGTTAAGTGCCTGAGATCATATTTGAACTCAGATTCTCCTGACTCCAGGGCCGGTTTTCTATGCATTGTGCCACCTACCCACCCATTGGCTAAGTTTTAACACCTTCTCTTGTAAGCTACTTATTCTCACTAATTGGTTGCTTCTGAGTCTGTCTTTCTCTTTCTTTCTTTCTTTCTTTCTTTCTTTCTTTCTTTCTTTCTTTCT
>NW_027187360.1:8014392-8015281 GCF_028583685.1 Petaurus breviceps papuanus | reverse complement strand
TCTTTCTTTCTTTCTTTCTTTCTTTCTTTCTTTCTTTCTTTCTTTCTTTCTTTCTTTCTTTCTTCCTTCCTTCCTTCCTTCCTTCCTTCCTTTCTTTCTTTCTTTCTTTCTTTCTTTCTCTTCCTTTCTCTCTTTTCTTTCTCTCTTTCTCTTTTTTAACTCTCTTGCTTCATTTCTTCTAGGTATTCATTTAGCCCTTGTAGAAAAATCTGTATTTCCTGTGCAATTGTTAGAGTTGTTTACTCCTTTGAGGAAGCTCTAGATTTACAATGATTTTTTTTGATACGATAAATTTTTTGGTTCTATTTGGCATTTTCTTTGGTTTTCTTATCTGCCTGGCTTTAGGTCCAGAATTGAAGCTCTATACAAGGGCCAGGCACTGCTCCCTGCTACAATTTGGGTAGAATGATCAGTCCTGTTGGCTTTCTTTTGGGTTTCTGGGTTCTTGTCCTGACTTTCATTGGTATTACTACTTCCTTGGATCCTTGGGGTTGAGTGCTATATCATCCCTTTCTCTGATATTTCAGGATGTTATTAAATTCAGATTCCAGAACATATGGGTTGTCCCTATCTGAGCACTGTAACACTGGGTTGGGTCACTGCCCACTGCCTACTACTATTCTCTGGGGCTTCCCTGGTCCTTGGTACTTTCTGAACACTCTGGGGATTTCTCAGGGGACTCTTCTGCTCTTGCTGTATCAGGACACAAAGCCTTACAGGTTACAAATGTCCCTTGTACTAGGAAGCTACACTGTGCTGGCACTGGTTTTATGGACAGAGTCCCCTCCCCTACTTTTCATGGACCTCTGGATGATGATGACGATTGATGATGATGATGTAGGGTGTGTGTGTGTGTGTGTGTGTGTGTGTGTGTGTGTGTGTGTGTGTG